>NC_133618.1:537096661-537314161 GCF_048593235.1 Sminthopsis crassicaudata | reverse complement strand
GGGAGTGGAGGTAGGAAGAAGAGGAAATTAAATTTTTATTCACTGGGAAAATTTAATTTAATTACAAATTAAATTAAGGGAAGGTCATGGTTTTATATACAATCCTTCTTCTTTGTATACAGAAATGTTTATATTTGTTCATCAAGACATTTTGTTTTCATTTTCTTTGATGAGAAGGGGGCAGGGAGTGGGTATAGGAAGAGAAAAAATTAAATTTTTATTAATTGAAAAAATAATTAAAAATAAACTCAAAGAAGATCTTTTTTCTTGTTCTTTGTGTACAGAAATTTTTATATCTATCCATAATGGTTAAGATTCTAATTAAGAACTCTTGAAAAAGAAGCTTTGGCCACAGGGGTTTTTTCCTTTCTGGTCTGGCTTCTGGCTCCAGATTGTGTCTGAGGTCTTAGGTCTGAGGGCCTAACCCTTTCCCCATGAAGCTTGAGTACAGATGTTCTGCTGTCATTTCTCCCACTGTCTTTCTTGTCTCCTGGGACCATGGAGGCTGCTCTTTCGCAGACTTCTCTTCCTGTGTCCATGTTGGACTTTTGTGTTGGGGGCTGAGGGAGATGGTGGGGAAACAAGGGCACTGCTCCGGCCCAGAGTGGCCCTTCCCCACCGCACCGCAGTCTCAGCCTCTGGTTTTCCTCCCCAGCTTGGGCCTAGTGGCCCACGTTCCGCCTCCTCCAGGGTCCTCCCACTCCCCTGACTCAGCTTCCCCACCGGGCTGACAGCTGCAGATGCGGGCCTGATGCTGCTTCTTACTTAATGACCTCTGCTCGGCTCCCTCCAGAGCTTCCTGGCTCCAGCTGACTTACCTAGTTTATGATCCTGCAGGTGTCTTCCCACTTCTGCTGGGGTCGGGCTGGCCCCCAGACATCGCATCACCACAATTAGGTCGTTAGCTTTTATTCTTCCCCTTTGTTCCTTGTCATAGAGGGAGAAACATTCCTTGAACTCTGTTTCAGAAAAGGAGAGAGAACCAAAGGAAGAATTCCTTCATCCTTATCAGGGGATGGGGGGGCGGAGTAAAAGCCAACCAGGTTTATCCCACCAATGCCCACAGAATGAGAGCCGATGCAATGGGAATGGTGAAATGCTCCCCCCCAAACTCACAGCTTCCCTCAAGGAAAACTACATCTGCATCCTGGGACGGGCAGCACCCAAGGGTGCTGGGTGTAGTCCGGCAGCTCAGGGGAGCATCTGGTGCACATCCCCGCCCCCTCCTCTGTAGGTGAGGGGATTAGGTAAAATGCTAGTAATAGCATTTATGTAGCCCCAGCTGGGTGCCAAATACTACGCTAGGGAAGTGCTTTACGGCATTTCTTTTCATTGCTTCCCACAACAATCCTGGGGAGGTAGTTGCCGTTATAATCCCCGTTTTACAGTTGAGGAAACTGAGACAGAAACGATTAAGTGACTAGTCTAGGGTCTCAGAAGTCTCTGAAGCTGGACTTGAATTCAAGTTTTCTGGATTCAGGCCTGGTGCTCTGTCGGACCTTCAGATCGAACGTTCTCTCAAGTTCCCTTTTGGGGCCAAGCGAGCTTGGAGTCCACTTCCCCTCCCTGAGGAGAGAATTCGGACCCGTAAACTCCACGAGGGTGCTAGGTATCCTTCGTCTTCTCTCCCCTGGAGCCGGCCCTTCCCAAATCTCTCAATGGCGGCTCCCGAGGTCTCAGTCCCGGCTCGTCCCCCGCGGAGCCAAGCTTCCCAGTCCTAGGAGGCCAGGCCCGTGCGGGCTCCCTCTCCGCCCTCCGTGGGAGCGCGCCCCGGGCTGCGGGAGGTTTGGGGGGAGGCGGGGAAGAGGGAACAGAGCTTGGTGGCTACAAGGGAGCGCGAGGCCTCTTAATGTTTCTTAATTAATGAACTATGGCGTTCTTCAGGCTCGGAACATCCATCAGAGAGCCAAAGGATCTCTCCTGGGGGGAAAGCTTTTGAAACATTTATGTGTGTAGGGCTACAGCCTGGAATACTAATGAAAGGCAGGGTGGGCGGTGTTCAAAGTCAATTAGCTGCCTTTTCTGTAAACCGAGGAAAGTCGGGGGGAGGGCTGGGGGAGCCGCGGCTCAGGCTTTTGGCTCCCGGGGGTGGCGGAGGAGTCGGGGAGGAGGCCGGAGGGGGGAGGGGGGCGGACCCGAGGAGACACCTCGAAGGGAGCAGGGGGATGGGATGGAAGGTTTTAAGTGGAACGTAAAGAAATCGGACGTGACATCTTCATTTCCTGCCAGGACCTAATTCGGTCTGAGGACGCTCGGCTCAGGGAGCAAGAATTAATGGTCTGAATTCCTGTCGCCCGCTGTCACGTTGGGTTGGGATGAGGAGGGAGATGGGCGGGCAGGCCGGCCGGAGGGGAAGGGGGCGGCGGGAGCTGACCCACAAACCTTCCCTGGGGGAGGGGGGAGGGGGGAGGGGCGTCTCTCTCCTCAGCCTCTTCCCAGCCTCGGAGTCTGGGAGGGAAGGGGCCTCGGGCCGGGGCTTGGGAAGCAGCATGACCTCTTGGGGGAATTGGGGCAAAGAGTCTGGCTCTCTTCCCCCGTCCCCCCGGCCCCCTCCCGCTCTGCCGCGGAGAGAGAAGCAGGAAACGTGCGTTTGTTTCCCCTTCCTTTCCGCGGGGGCGAGCGCGCCTGGGAGGTCGCGCCGGCCCCGTCACCGCGCTCGTGCGCCCTCCCTTCTCTGGCCCTCAGTTTCCTCCTCATTAAAGGAGCCAGGCCGAATAGAAACTATCGTGGACGTCGGCCTTCTCCTCCGCGTCCTTCCTGTCAGCCGTGACTCGGCCCCTCACAAAGAGCAGAGCCCCCAAAGCGTCCCTGAGACGTTCTCGCACCCTCCTCCGCGGGTTAGGTGGGCAGGACTTCGGAAGTCCGGATGAAATCTAAGGAGGCTTTTTTCTCCCTCCCCTACCTCCTCCTCTTCCCCTTCTCCTGCCTCTTTTGCTTCCCAGATGGAGCACCTCTCTTCCGTAACTCTCCATGCTTTTCTCCATTCTTCTCTCAAGCAATTGCACGTTTCTTCTAGCTTTTGAGGGCCTGTCCCAGGGGGGACCGGGAGGTCAGGCCGCGACTGGGCGCGCCACCCTCGGGCCCAGCTTGTGGACCGCTGGAAGCCCCTCGGCCACTGCCCCCCAGCCCAAGGACAAGGGCAGCTGGGATCAATACAGCAAAACTCCGAACGAGGCTTGTTTTGCAATAACTGCCTCAAACTACTAAATGTGTTTGATCCTGCTAATTAAAAAGCAAACTCTACATACCATTAATTTGATCCTGGGACAGAAATTTTGCCTGTAGCAGAGAGACAAGAGGAAGAGAAAGTTAGCCAGAAGAAATCACCCACAGCTGGCCTCCCTTGTTCCATGCTGAGCCCAACTTAATCCACTCACCATTATTTCCCAGTTGGGTCTGGAGCGGCTACCTGGACTCTCCAGATTCCCTTTTCTTTGTTACTTCCCTTCTGGTTGATTCAGTGCTAAAGTCCAGCCAATGCCAACTGGGGTGGAGAGGGATGGTAATAAATACCCAGCTGCCATGGCAACCAGGCTCCATCTGTACAGCGGGTCGGATTCCAACTTTCAGCAGCAGCTGCCGTATCTGCCCAGTAAGGGGCCACAAATTAAAATGAAGTTTTCCAGGAAAATGGCTGAGAAGGGGGGATCCTGCTTTGGAGTGGTCTTGCCATTCCTGGGGGGGAGGGGGGAGCAGCAGCAGAAGCGTAGATTGCCATTGAGGCCTCAGACCTGCAAGGTGAGCCCTAATCATGGAATAGCTTGGCCTAGGGGGCTGGTGCTGGGCTCTCCTGCCGGGCTCATTGGCCACTGCCAAAGAACGGAGCACATGAGTACTGACATCTCATGACAGGAGTGACTTTTTATATAATGCGAGAAATGGTCAGAGACTTTTTTGGCCAAAGAAATTCCCCCTTCTGCTTCTGGGTGAGGCTGCTTTGGATTTCATTCTCCTTTTGTTTTCATTCTTCATCTAGGATGTGTGACTCTCCGGTGGTGACTGAGCATGGGGCAGGCAGGGAGGGTCAGAATAAATGGGGAAAATCCCGGAGAATCTGAAATGGGACAGGCCCATTCACGCCAGACCGGCAGTGAATGGCAGTGAGACCCTTCATTTGCTGGGAGACGTGAAATGAACTGGTTAAGCCTTAACCTGGCTAATAGCTCCCAGATGATCAATATTTGACTGTCTTTCCTCGCATCCTTGCCAGAGCATTGGGCCTGGAAGCAAAGCCTCCAGCCTTAGCTGTCATGTACTGATCTACCTTAGGTAAATAATGACCTCTCTGCATTTCAGTCTCCCTCTGTAAAAGAAGGGGATTAGGATAAGGCTCCCTTCCAGCTCAAACATCGAGTGATTCTTTCTCCTATCTGTTTTGGACATGGACATCCTCGGTAGGTGGAGGAGGGGACGGCAGGACGGGGCAAGGGCTGAGTTAGTTACATCTAACCTTTTGTTGTGCAGTCATTTTTTGGTAGTGTCCAATTCTTCATGACCCCATTTGGGATTTTTTTGGCTATGATACCACAGTGGAGTGCTGTCTTCCTCCAGTCCACTTTACAAATAAGGAAACTGAGGCAGAGAAGTCACTTGCCCAGGGTCATATAACTAGTGTCTACAGCTAGGTTTGAATTTTCTTGACTCCGGCCCAGAGCTCTATCCCCTGGCTACCTCTCTGCCCAGAGACAGATTAATTAATAAGGAAGGGCTAAGTATGTTGTTAAGAGGACCTTGAATGGAAAAAGCAGGGGAAGGACAGTTTTGTCCTATCTGAACTCAGCGGCCATTAAAGATGTTTGTGTCTGAGATGGAATCCCCATGGATTTGAGTTGAGAACAGATGGGGATATGTGCAAGCAGATCATATATCTTGGAATAATTGATTTTGTAGCAATATTTTAGATTAACTTTTCACAAATTAAAAAAAACATTCAGAAAATATGGTTGCTGAAAATATGAACTGATATTAATTAGTTCAATGTATCTTGGCTCAGGGTAATAAACTGAAACTATGCTATGGAGCTGGGGGCTGATACCTTTTCAAGGGAGATAGTGGACACAGAGCTTGCTGTATCCTGACCGTGACATCAGGTCTGGCTGGATCAGATTCGATGCTAAGAAGCTTTCCTCAGGATGAGTTCTTCCTACCTGATCCTGAGGACCCAAATGGAGCTACTGCCCAAGGAATCCCCATGGGATGGGAAGGGACCATTTTTCTGTAAACTGGCCTAGAATTAAAACTCGAACCTGGCCCAAGAATTTTGGAAATCTCATCTGACTCCCCTGCTCCCCAGCTGTCTTGGCCCCAAGACGAGTCATCTGGTTCCCCTCATTTCCCTGTGTCATCCCAAGGTCCCTCTCCTATTAGCCAGGTGAGTTTAGTGGGGGGGTCTGAGCTTTGGCTCAAGCTAGGAGTCAGTCAATTAAACATGTCTTAAGTGCCCACTATGTGCCACATACTGTGCCAAGTGCTAAAGAAAAGCAGAAGACAGAGCTTGCTCTCATTATCTTATAGGCTAATGGGAGACACAAGAACAGAAGAAAAAAAAGAAAAAAATGTATATGATCATTTTGTTGTATATTTGAAATAGCAAATTGTGCTTAGATTTGCAGTTTGCTGCACATCTTTTTATTATATTCCATATTTATGGAAATATTCTACTCTATAAATTTAAAAATATTTTAAAGAAAAAATAAATAGGAAATAATAGAAGGAAGGCATTAGAATTAAGGGGAATTGAGCAAGATTTTCCACAGAAGGTGGGATTTTTCAGCTAAGACCTAAAGCCCAGAAACAAACTAGATCATTGTTCCTCAAGAAGGGCTGTTAATAGGGACTATCAGTAACATTGTCAGCTCTTAATTATTTAGACTAGTAAAAGGAATGGGTGTAGGTAATCTAGAAGAGAAGCTGGGAGGCTTCGAATTAAATTTTCTCTTATAGTAACAGGTAAATCTAATTTTGTTTGGCACAGGCTAATATTCGCAGAGGTATGCAGTTTCTGGGCCCACAGCACAAGGTAGCAGAGGAAACAATAATGCATTATCTCAGAATTCATCACTTGCTGTAATCATGACAAGAAACAGGCTTGGGTTCAAGTCTCCTCTGAAGTATACTGGCCGAGTCCTCCAGAGTGAATTACAGTCCTTCAGTTGCCCTAGGCAATTTTCTAAGATTCTAAGTGGAAGCTGTAAATCTTCGACCCTAGAGGAGCTTTTGGGAACTTCCTGGACCAGGGAAACCCTAGGTCATGGCCCCTCCCTGAGCTACACTTGTAAAATGGAGAAGAGAGATGGTTTATGAATCAATGAAGCACACCAGCTAGGGGATTAGCTAGTTTTTAAAACTGTGACCAAATGCGCAAAAGGGAAGCTCCAGACTGGGAAGAAGCCACTGCTGTTGCTATTTGCATATGGAGATCAGAGAAGGAACTAGGTACAAAGTATGCATCAGTTCAACAAACACTAAGCACCTACAGTATACAGAGGATGCTCTAATGTAGGAATGTGAGAAACTACAGAGAAACTACAGAGAAATGAATTAGTCATCACTATCATGGATTATATGTTCTTATTTAGAAAACTAATAATAAATCAGGTTAAATAGTGCTTTCAGTTCTGGAAAGTACTTTTTAGCTCCCCATAACAACCCTATGAAGTCAGTGCTGCTATTATCCTCATTTTACTGTTAGGAAACTAAGACAAGTTAAATGACTTGTCCAGAATCACAAAGTTAATGCCTGAGCAAGATCTGAAGTCAAATCTTCCAAAATCCAGCATTTCCTCCACTATACTACTTACTGCCTCAGGTGAGTACTTCAGGAGAGAAGGATATGAAAAAAATGCAGTAAATGTACATTTAAAAAAATTTATTTAGGCTGGATAGAGTAAATGATGGGCTTGGGTACACAAGAGGGCTCAAAGCCCATTTTTGATGCATCTTTTGTAACTGTAGGCAAACTATACATGCATACACACACATATGCAATGTATATATGCCTGTGTAGGTATATTTATACATATGTAATGTATCAAATATGTATACATATATGTGTATATTTATGAATGGGTATTTATAAATCGTGTATTACAGATTTATATTATATATTTATATACAAAATATACATACTTATATTTTCCATATGTATGGATATACACGCATTATTAATTAAGCATCTATTCTGTGCTAAGTGCCTCAGCCTCAGGTAACTGCTAGCTTTATGACCCAGCAAGTCACGAAACTTGTTTGACTCAGTTTTCTCATCTGTCAAAACAAAAACACCGGCCTGTGTTTGTAAAATGTTGCAGATGTACTACAAACACTAGCTATTATTGCCTTGGAACGATTCAATACTTTTTAAAGGAAAAACAAGGCCGACCACTGCTTCCACTACAGAAGCTTTCCTCCACCCTCCTTGGACCTTCCATAATACTTCGCTCCTCTCTACTGCTTTATCATATATTAACCCAGGGAAAATGTTAGCAAGACTGATTTCTCCCCAAAATAAAGCTTTACATGCAGTGGAATCGACAACAAGTGTTTATTGAAATGGATGTGTCTGAGAAGCATTGCACTCATTAGGATGTTGGATTTTAAGAACTTGGGATAGCAATGGTTCAAATTCAATTGCAGCCTCTGACAATTATTAGATTTGTGATCATGAGCAAGTCATCGACCTTCTCAGGTCTCCATCTTCTTGTCATTCATTAAGCATTTATTAAGTGCCTACTGTGTACCAAGAAGGTGCTAAGTGCTAGAGATGCAAAGAAAGGCAAAGCCAGTGTCTGCTCTCAAGGAGCTCATTTCCTATTAGGGGAGACTAAAAGCAAATAAATATGGACAAACGAGTTACCTATAGGAAAAAACGGGAAATAAGGGGAAGTAGCAGAGTGAAAAGGTTGGGAAAGACTTCCTGGAAAGGACAGGATTGAAGGAATCCCGGGATTCTCGGGAGGCTCACATAAGGTGTTAATGTGAGTTATTTGCCACTGGAAAGACTGCACAGTTCATTAACGGTCATCCTGAGGCATATTTTAGTCTAACTTCACTCACTTAAGAGCTGAATTCAATCTGTTTTCCGATGTTCAGCATCCATATTGATTGGCTTTTCCCAGCTCTGTGTCTTTGCTTGTAACTCTGGACAGGTCTCGGTGTCTCTTCAGGGCTGACTGTCAGTGATGGGTTGTGCAGAACTAACGCTAGCTGTCTCTGCCTCCAGCCACCTTCTGTGTTTGGAGAGGATTTCGGTGCCCTTGAGGAGTGGCTTTCCAAGCTTTTTATCCCAGATTATTTATTAGTATAAAGGGAGCACCCTCTCCCCTCCCCCACCGTGTGTGCATGCTTATTTATACATCATATACACTATAACTGGACTAATGATGGCGTATGGGGCAGACCTTACACAAAACTAGGACATTTTAAAAGGAAATTGTATTTGGTTTTAAGTTCACTAGGGAACCACAGAACTTTGCTGAGTAAATGACGCGTGCTTTAAGAGCATCACTTGGCACCTGCGTGAGGACAGATGGGAATCAAGAGACTTATGGCAGAGAATAAGGGGGGGGCAGAGACCCAGACAGCCGGGCGGCTCCGGGGCAGAGGGAGAGGGAGGAGTCGGGGACACACTCCAGGGGCGGCGAAGGTGAAGGTGGGCTTGGAAAAGGCACAGGTGGGTGATATAGGATCGCCACCGCTGGCTGTCCCACGCACTCTGCCGAGGCCCGCGCCACAACAAACCAGTCAGCTCCTGCAGAACGCAGCTGCCTCCTGCCCGCCTTCCCGGGGCTGGACGCCTGGGAGCAGAACAGAGCCGGGTGGGACACGAGGCAGGTGCAGCTGTGCTGGAGACAAGTCCGCGCCCTCCGCGTGGCTGCCCAAACCTGCGGTCCGGCCGTGATCCCCAACTGGGGTTGGTGAGTGAACCAGGCGCGGCTAACGCCATCCTAGGGCGGAGGGGGGCCGCGGAGGTGGGCGACTCAGGGCCCATCCCTTCCCCGTTCTCGCCGCCCCTGCACACCTCCACCCGTTGGAGGGGCCTGATGGCTGGTCCTGGTTGGGTGACAAGCTGGAATGGAGAGGGAGCACAGCTCGGAAGGAGCCCTGTCTCCAAGGTGGAGTTCAGAGATAGCCTTTAGCTTCTAGGGTGGTTATGGGATCGTGTGAGTGGTGAAGCATGGTACAAACTCTGACATACATTTATAATAGTACTTTAAGGCGCATAAGAGGATTTTGTTCCAAACGCTACAACTTAAAAGTAGGAAGTCCTTATTGAGCTCAGACAAATGCCCCCGGAACCAAGGTTTGGGACCCTGGTCTTCTGGCTTCCAGGTCTGGAGCTGTGCCTCAGCTTCCCCATCTGGGAGGACGCCCGAGCACCGGAGGAGAGCGGCAGTTAGCTGCCCAGAACACAGAGGCGGCGAGTCCGCGACCTCCTTGCTTTGCCCATCTGCCCTCAGACTCAATACCCCAAGTTTGGCTTCACTTCACGGCCCTTGGGAAATATCACCAGCGGGCAACTTTTGAGTCCCCAAGATGGCACTTCAGCCTTGGCCTCTGGCTCTGTGGGTGGGCACAGAGACATAACAAAGACAGGCTGTTTGCCCTGAGGAGTGAGAGGGCAAACACAAGACCTGTGCAAACTCAGCAGCACAAAACCGTCCGAGCCCCTTCTGCACAACTGGCATTGCCTCTACTTCTCCACTACCAGCCCCCTGGGACCGCCAGCCAAGCAAGATGGCTTCCTGCCTTCCCAACTGCTGAGGAGGCTCCTCCTCTGGAGGACTGACGAGAACTGTAAGTGCCTTCCAGGAAAGTGTTTTAGGATGGTGGGAGAAGCACTTCCTGTCTCAGCCAGTGTCCATTTTGGGGGGAGGGAAGAGATGAGGGTGCCCCAGGCAGGAAGTCCTTCCCAGCCACTTCCAAGATCTCACAGTAAGAAACACCAGTCTTTTCCAGGTCTGACTCAAGAACACACATTTATTTAAGACTCCATTAACTACAGCCATGGCTGCCAAGATATTTAGTTAGGGGCAGGAGCAGTGCATCTGTACATATGGGAGGAATCATCCGGTCTTGGGGCCCGAATGTGCTCTTAGATAAGGGGAACCCCTGTCAGGGCATAGATGACCCGAGTAGAATCGGAAGGGGAGGGAGAGCCCTTGCAGCATCTGGGTCAGGCCCTTGCCTTGCATGGGAAGGACAAGGCAGGGGAGAGGCTCTGACCAGCAGCACAGGAAAGAATCCTGCCTTTAGATGGGACATGATTCCTAGGAAGGAAGCCTGAGGCCACTGAGTTGATCATAGGGTGCAAGGCTACAAAAAGGTAGGCAAAGGGTGAGTGCCCACCTTAGCTAAAAATCCAGCCCTTCCTGGAATCCCGCCTCTTCTCTACCCCCATTCCCTATACCTTTCTCAGGTTGACGTGTAGCTGCCTAAGTGTATCCCGAAAGAGTCAGGATGAACGAGGAAGGTAGAAACCTCACTCCCCTACCCCAAGTTTCCATGGAATAAGAGAGTGAGCACTGAGTCTAGATTAGATATCCTATTTCAAGTTTGGGTTAGGCTGAAAAGAGGGCTTACACCACTTTTCTCATGTAGAACTATCAAGAATAGTTTCCATAGGAGGAAGGGTTACATCCCCTTGCTTGTCCTGATCCTCCAGGTATCCTTGGGCTGGACAGCAGCCAGCCACGTGGTCCCTCAGCTTCCAGGATTGCCTCCAGAACCTCCCAAGCTCCCCCAGGCAGGAGGGGCAGAGGCAAGGCTCACTTGCCTGGAACTCAGATGATTTGCATCCAAAGATATGAGATATCATGAGCATCATCACATTCCACGCTCCTCACACCTTGCATTTACTAGGAGCCATGGTCACAAAAAGATAAATGAGTTGCTAAGTGGCCTTATGCTCGGAGCTCTTCTCCAGACTTGGACCGGCTGGTCCTTAGACTCAGTAGCACAACTCATCACCTTTCCAGCGTGGGAGGGCCCATGAGAGCCTTAGAGAACACAGGGTCACCCCCATCCTAGGGGTGTCACAGGGAGTCTCTTCTGCAAGGAGTCCTAGGGAGACTCTTCTGCCAAATCAAAAGTCCATGAAGGTTAAAAAGAAATCCATCACAGGATCCAGCTGCTGATGGGGTTGAGGAGGAACTCTACAGAGTCCTTTTCATCCCTACTCCCCACTCCCCACCTTACTCCTAACCAAGGAGGGGGAGGGCTGGATCCTTGGAAGGGGCTGGCTCATGGGTCACTTGGAGCTAGGTAGTCACCTTACTGCCCAATTGCTGTCAGTAAGAGAGTGGGACCAGAATCCTGGAAGGGAGCCAAGACTCCAAGCAAAAAAGTAATTTCTGCCAGGGGATGGGACCTCATCCCTCCTCTTTACAAATGGGTGCTGGCCCAGCCTCCCTCCCCAAGCATTTCCAGCTCTGGCGGGACCAAGGCTGAGATGAGTGAAGAGCACTTGAGCTCTGGTCAGTGCTTCTCTACCCTCCTGTGAATGGCTGATGGAGGAGAGCATTGAGAGCTCAGGCTAGCCCTGATGGGGTGTGGCGGAAGGATGATGATTCTGAAGCCAAGGGTGCCCCCAACCCTTCTACGTCAGGCCACCCTGGCCAGGGTCCCTCCCAGGAGCCACTTGTCGGCCAGCTTTTACAATCACAACACATAGCACAAACACAGCACACCCGCAAGGCCCTGAATAAGGCCCATTCTTAGTCCTGTGATGTTGTGTTTCCTAAAAATAAACCCAAGCCTGAAAAGAGCAAACAAAACAAAATGTGGATACCTAACAATTCACACACACACACCACAAAGCCCACTTGTGGGGGTGGGGTGAGGAGGAAGGGCAGAGGGAAGCACGCTTTGCTTTGTTGGGGAAGGCTTCTTCCCAACAGCCGGCTCACCCCAAATCCCCCCCCCCCACAAACCCTCTCAGCTGGGGGCCTGAGGAAGTCAAAGGCGCCTGCTGATATGGAGGGTGTAGAAGGCCCAAGGTTCTGGAATGTAGATGACGCCGGGGTACTTCTTCCTGAGCGTGTGATCATTCCACAGCCACAGCACCCACAGGGCCACAAACAGGAGCGTGAAGAAGAAGGTGTAGAAGAGGAAGAGTCCGTTGCTGTCTAAGTAGAGACGCTTCCGTTTCTGGTGCATCACAAATGCCATCATGGCGAAATAGGTGAAGATGAAGAGGATGAAGATCTGCCCTTCAGTGACCAGATACCTCGGGTTCCCCAGGGAGACAGACAAGAAGTCAGAAGACTATTCTCCTCAGAGCCCCCACCCCCCACCATGGACCAGGGCCTTCAGAGGCATCTGAATTCCCCTGAATTTTCCTGAAGAACAAATTTGGGTCAGGGAAATAAAGCATGCCCCCAGTCTCTAAGGGACCGAGACTCAAGACACGTGGCTCTAAAGTAACAGTGTCAAACTCAAAGAGAAAAAGGCCGTGCAGCCACCTGGAAAACCCAAACCAGCCCCATGGAGCTTGCACTATATTTGGCATTCTAATCTGGGGCAGGGGTGGCCAAAGCCCTGAGTGTGACCCCACCACAAGGCCTTTGCCAGGGTCCCCAAGAAGAGAGCCTTTTCTCCTCTTCCTTTGTGGATCTAAATGCTAATTAAAGCTCACACAGTCAGAGATGAAGGGATCTTAGAGGCTGAGCATAGCTCCACATTATACAGATAGAGGGACATGTGCTCAGAGCAGTGAAGTGACTAAGATTGTCCAGGCAGCAAATCACAAAACTGGGATTCGAACCCGAGGCCTGGGCCTCTAACTCCTCCCTCAAAGCCCCAACCTCACAACATCAGAATACATGAGAGGCCTCTGACCATCGTTTCTTACCTGGAGGCCTCCCCTAAGGGCTAGCTTTCTGCAACACAAATGGTTCCAATCCTGACCAGTGCTGCAGCTTAGTACTTAATTATCTCTTTTATATTGAATTCACAATAAAAGACTAAGCCAACTGAAGACAGAACCTGTCCTTGTGCTTCCTTAATGACCCCCCCCCAACAGAGCGAGACACCACTACCGTGGGTCAAGCCCTTCCCTGACTTGGGGTGTTCTTGGAGGGCGTTTGGGGGATGCCCCCTCACAGAACAGCTGTGCCCAGGTCCTCCCCAGAGAGCGGCTGCCCCACTTACCAGTAGTACAGGCTGCTGGGACCCAACAGGAGCAGAGCTGACCGGGGCATCCTGCTCTCTTTCTTGGCCGTGGTGAAGCAGCCACTGAAGTACATGAAAAGGATGAGGAAGAAGGGGATATACCTGAAAGAAATGCCAGAGCCTCAGAGCCTGTCCCACCTGCAGCAGGACATAGTCCCAGCCAGGGCCTCTACTCCTACAGCCCAGTAAAGGAGTAAATGCTCTGAATGAAAAAAAAGCTCAGGAATGTCCTGGAGGGCAGGGGCTGCCATGTGCCTTTGGCCTCTTAGAACATGAGAGCTCAAAAAAGATCCCTTTCCCTTTATTACAGAAAAGCAAGTCAATAGCTCTCTCTTGGGCCTAACAAATAGGGGAGGATTCAAAGTTACCTTCCCCTTCAGGAAAATGCCCCAGAAATGGGATCCTGGATAGGCAAAACATTTGACAAAGTCTCGCGTGATATCCATGTGGATCACAAGATAGAGAGACATCAGAGTTAAAAGGAATCAAAGCTGGCTGAATGCCTAGAGCCAAAGAGTAACCCATGGAAGGGAGCCTCCAATAGTGGAGAACAAAGCTCTGCCCCTGCTCTGTCCACATAGATGAAAAGGTGAATGGCTTTTTAATCCAGATTTCCAGATAACAAGGGCTTGGGAAGAAGAGCTAATACAATGGATGGCAGAATCAGGACCCAAAAAGATCCTGTCACTGGGGCAATGAGACAAATCTAATAGGATGAACTTTAATAGGAAGTCCTATGCTTAAGAAAAAAAAAAAAAAATCAACCCAGAAGGAGAAAGGTAAAGTGAGCATAGTTAGAAAACAGTTTATGCAGGTTTATAGACTAAAAATGGAGTTTATATCATATAAATATCAGAAGAACTGGACATGCTTACCTTAGAAAAGATACGACTAGAGATATTTGGTATTTCAATGTGAATTAATAGTGTGATGTGGCAGCCAATAGCTTAGTCTGACTCAACCCCATGATGCTAAATAGGTGTCTGTCAAATAAATTTGTTGAATTTTTCTCAGAACTAAGAACAATAGGTGGAAATTACTGAAAAATGAAGATTTATTTGAAATTTGTAGAAATGGAAAGGACAAGATTTGATAAGTGATTATCAAATGGGCTTGGGAGGGAAAAAGGGAGAAAGGAAGAGAAGAGAGAGTTAGTAAGAGAGCATGCAAGAGAGTACTTGGGCTACAAACCTGATGGAGTACTCAACAGAAGTAGGGAAATGTGAAATAGGGGTGAGTTGAAGGGGGCATATAAATGTCACCCTTCCATACCTACACATTCTATGTTACTCCTTATTTTCACTCCAAAAATCTAAACTTAAGTGGGTTGGGATGATCCCTTATGCCCAAGATGCAGAACCTGCTTTAAAGTGACTGGGGGGATAGACAGGTGTATAGGGAGAGAGGGGATTCTCATGAACAGCTGTAGTTGCTAGTCTCGATGGGTCTGAACCTCCCACAGACTATCCAGACTCAAGACAGCCTTGCAGGAGGCCACAGGTGAAAGGGAAAAATAATGGGGAAATGTTGAAGAGAATGTGGTCGTAACTGGCTGTGACACAGCTCTACTTTGGAAACCATTACCTTAAATGACCTGGCCTCCTAAGGAAGGATCCAGAAAGATTTGGCGAAGTCCCATATAGTTCAGAAAAGGCATCATAATACCATAAAATGGTCTCTGAATGGTGCCTTATACAATTATTTTTACAACAAGCATGAACACATACATACATCACACATAACACACACTCTTTTTCCTTCTCCTTTTTCTCTACCCCCCCTTTTCCTCCTTTCCACCCCAAATGATCCCTGGCCTTATGTTGGCCAGAAAAATTGACTAGGAAGGCAGGGATCAACAGTGTGAAGAAAGGGGATCTAGGTCAGTCAGGCAGGGTTGTGACCAGGGCAGAAATAAATTGAAAGGAGCAAGATCTGTGGCAGCCTTCAAACTGATGCTGTGCCTGCTCAGATCTTCTCTAACCTCACTTTCTCACTCGATCTTGGCACACCCACATCCTTCTATTGGTCTAAATATAAGAAAATTTTCTCCAAATCTGGCTTACATAAAACCTAAGGGCAACCTGGAATTATGGCCCCCTTGCTACTAGTGTTCTAGAGAAGCAGATCTTTCCTGTTTTCAGGGTCCTAGTATCCCCTTCATTTCAGTTTCAATATATTGATGTGATTAAAAAAACATTCACTTTTCAATGTATAGATGTGTATGTATATTTTTATCTATGTATCTGTATCTATTCTTTTTGAAGCCATTTACGTCAGGGATGTAGCCTATATTTGGACCAATATGGAAATCTCTGATCCACCATCTCTCCTCTTTAGCACCCCCACATGCCTTCTCCCTCACCCACCCACAATCACACATGCTCTCCTTTCATCTCCCTGTTTCATGCAGTGTGTCACACTTCCTTTCAATCTTCTTCTCTCATATGGTTGGCCTATACCTGCTCCCCCTCCCTCTTTCTTCCCTCCCCCTCTCATGCTGTCTCTTTCTGTATCCTTCCAGAACACATTTCAGAGCCCACTCAGAACGTTCTGCTGTTGCTTTGGAGTTAGAGGCATTAAATGTTCTCAAAGCAGGCCTCCCGAAACACACTGTGCTATGTGCATGGAATCAGTAAACCCACAGACATCAAGGAGCAACAAAGAGTGACCACCCCTATGGAAACAAATCCTGATACCTTCCTGAGCTTCCCTTGGTCTGTAGCAAGTGCACAGCCCTCTAAACAACTGTATGCTTCTACGATTCAGCCAATGATGCTCTCTGCCCTTTGGATCTCCCTACTAGCTCAAAGGTGCCACAAGACCAAGAACCTCACCTTATTTATCTTTGTAGCTTCTCTGGTTGAAAGAACACAGGGAAGAGAGTTAGGTACCTCAAAAGTCCAGTTATGGCTCTGGCACTGCGCAATGGATCTGTTTTTTCTTCTGTGAAATAAGCATCCTACAATTGTGTGCTTCTGGGGTGGAGTAGGACTCAGAAGGAGACCTTCTGGCTAGCCACTCAATTAAAAGAAATATTTAATGAGCCATTTCCCAATTGACAAATGATCAAAAGATTAACAATTTTCAGATGAAATAGCATAGATATCTATAGTCATTAAAAAAATCTCTAAGTACTGATAGGAAAAATTCAAATTAAAATAATTCTCAGGTACTACCTCATACCTATTAGATTGACTAACAGGACAGAAAAAAAAATGACAAATGATGGAGGGGATATGGGAAAAATTCAACATTAATGCATTATTGGTGGAGTTGTGAATCGATTCAACCATTCTGTAGAGCAATTTGAAATATGCCCAAAGGGCTATCAAACTATGTATACTTTTTGACCCAGCCATAATACCACTGCTAAGTCTGTCTCCCAAAAGAAATAAAAAAACAAAGAGAAAAAGGACCTATATGTTCAAAATTATTTATAGCAATTCTTTTCCGGTGGCAAGGAATTGTAAATTTCGAGAACACTCATCAATTGGGGAATGGCTGAACAAAATGTGCTATGTGACTGAGATGGAATACTACTGTGCTATAAGAAATGATGAGCAGAATGCTTTCAGAAAAAAAAACTTGGATAGAGTTACATGAGCTGATGTAAAGTGAAATGTACTATGTACAAAGTAACAGCAATATTTTAAGATGATCAGCTGTGAATGACTTAGTTATTCTCAGCAATACAAAGATCCAAGGAAACTCTGAAGCACTTATAATGAAAAAAAGGTATCTGAATATAGATTGAAGCATACTTAAAAAAAAAAAAAAACTTTTAAAGATTTTTTTTGATCTATGTTTTCTTTTACAACATGACTAATATATAAATGTTTACATGACTACACAAGTATTATCTTTATCAAATTGCTTGCCTTCTCAATGGGCGAGACTGGGGAGGGAAGAAGGGAGAGAATTTGGAACTCAAATTTTAATAAAGAATGTTAAAAATTGTTTTTATGTATAACTGGGGAAAAGTAAAATACTACAAAACAAACAAACAAACAAACAAAAACATTTATTAAGCTCCCTCTAGAGGTAGCACAGCACATCAGATTCACAAGAGTTGGTTCCTGGTGCTTACAAGCCAGGAGGGAAATATACTGATCACAGATAAGTAACTCTAATACAAGATGAGAGCTAGCCAGTATAAGCCAAGGGCAATTAGAGAAGGTATCATCATGGAGGAGATATAAGAACTGGTCTTCAAAAAGCAGAAATTTTTAACCTTTCTTATGTTACATATCCCTTTGGCAGTCTAGTGAAATTTTTGGAGGCAATTTCAGAATGTTTTTAAATGTAGAAAAAAACAATAAATAGGATTACAAAGGAAACCAATTATTATTGAAAGTTACCAAAATGTTTTTTTTTTTTAGTCATAGACTCCATTAAGAGACTTTTAAAATGTAGGTTCCCATAGAGACTGAGTAAAGGGTATTGTAGGTAAACAACAAGAGCAAAGGCATATAGAACATTTATAAGGGATATTTGGCTAGAACCAAAGTGCAAGATAAGAATGTAAAAAGTGAGATGATACTAGACTGTAGAAAGCCTTGAATGATAGATTATTTTGGATTTTATTCGGTGGGCAATGGGTTCTGAGCAGATGAGGGAGATGTGTCAAACTAATTTATCAGCAACTTTAAGTCAGATTTGGGGGAGGAGTTGGCAATGAAACAATTCAAGTAGGATATAATGAAGAATGTCCTCCAGTGGTAGTGTTAGGAAGAGAAAGGTTGTTTTTTTTTTTTTTTTTTTTTTTTTGAGTTAGAGGTAAAGTTAATACAACTCAGCAACTAGTTTGAGAGAGAAATTCCAGATAATACTGAGTCTGGAACCCTCCCCCCTGGGTACAATCAACCAAAATAGAGCACTCAGAAAAGATTAGGTTTCGATAGGAAAACATTAGATTCTGTTTCAGTACTGTTGGGTTTGAAGTACCGAATGGTGATTCAAGTGCAGCTATCTAGTCTATAGCAAGAAATTGAGGTGTGTGAACTCCAAAAAGAGCAAGGTTTAGGGAGGTATTCCATATACAGTTGGCAACTGACCTTGTGAGGGTGAATGAGACTGGAGAAGAGAGAAAGAAAGTCAGAGAACTGTGGAATGCCTGTTAGTGGGCTGGGGAAAATGGGCAGAAGACCTAAAGAGAGAGGAGGAAAATCAAGAGAATCTAAGATGTCATGAAAGCAAGAGAGAGAGAGAGAGAAGCAAGAGGTGATAGGTGAGGATGAGAGCTGAGAAAAGCCACTGGATCTAGTCAGAAGTTTCTGGAGACTGGTAGGAAAAGTAGTCTGAATGCAAGTGATAAAGGAATGAAACGGCAGGGAAGAAGTCTATGCATCAGATGGAAACTATACGGGTAAAAGGGAAGAGAGAGAAGATGGTAATTTGAAGGGATAGATGGACGCAGGGGAAATTTTGTTTAAGGACTGGGAAGAAGACTTAAGTAGCTTTGTACAAAGATGGGAGGGACCCAATGAAAAAGGAGATTGAATATGTCTACAAGAGAATGACTGATGGAGCAGAAAGGATGGTGAGGTGGAATAGGGAAGCCTCTTTCTCTGAGTCATAAGGAAGAAGAAGCAGGGCTGGCTGAAGGCACTGGGATGGAGGAGGTGATTCTTATAATATATAACCACAATCTTCTCAGTAGTAGGAAACCAAATTACCTGTGGTGGATGTGGAAGGCAGGGGTTGAGGAGTGTGGGAAAATAGGTTGTTTGGAGCTTGGGGGATGTAATAATAGGAAATCAAGGAGAGTGGAATAAAGTAACTGTTCACTAGCAGGGGGAAGAAGGTCCAGCCACTGTTATGTAGCACAGCCTGATGCAGTCAAATTCAAATAGAAATGGATCCCTGTAGGTCACAATGGCTTAGAAAGCTATAAATTAGCATTACCTACATTTTATTGTTTTTAAATTTATTTTATTAATCATTTCCCAATTACAGTTTAATCTGGTTCAGACCACCGTGGGGAGTCTTGTGACTGCTTGTGGTCCTCCAAGTCAAAGCCTGACATAGATAATCTGCTCTAAACAGCAGCAAGGAGCCTCCTGCCCTACCCCGCCTCCACCACTTAGCTGTGGGGCTCAGCCTTTCTGGATTCTGAATCTAGTTGTGTGTATTCTCTCTATACAGCATGGCCCATGCTAGCCTCACCCACTGGCCCTTAACTCATCCCTCTGTACATAAAGTCACATGCAGATCATCTTTATTTACCAACATCCCCACAAGCCAAGAGGGAGGAGATTTTCTGTGCATCTGATGCCACTCAAGAGTAATCTTAAAGCTGAGGGGGTGGGGGGTGGGGATAGGACAGTGTTATAGTGTGGCACATGAAATCTCTCTTTCATCCCAAACCTACTCCCCTTCCTTCCCACCCCCCCCATTGAGTAGCAGTCGGCAGCCCTAACCCTGGGAGATTGAAGAAAGCCTCTTGCTGCCCTCTAGTGACCACCCATGGGTACTGGGGAGCAGCACTGATAACATCATTTACAGAAGTGAAGGGCCTGTCAGAGAGATGGGGACAATTCTGGGAGTCCTGTGCTATATACATGCTGTGAACCCCATCCTGACCCTCAAACCACCAGGCTATATATACTCACCACAAGCAGTGCCCTAGATATTCATCGTAGTAGTAAAGTAGCTCAAAGGAGTCAATCTGCAGGGAAAAGAAAATAAACTCTGTTATACATACCTACTCAGGCCCCTTAAAGGCAGCTCTCAGAAGTAAGCTCATTATTTGGCAAAATGATGAAGCTGAGCATGATGGGATTCTGGAGTACTTTTAGTACCCATCTCTTCCTGTTCCAAAATAGCCTCATTCCATGAGACTGGCTATAGACATTTTCTTCCTTCTTGCGGCCTTCTGTGGTACCTTATCTGTATATTTTTTCAGGGCCTTTCCCTCTAATTTGATAAGATAATTTGTGGTCCAGTGTGAATGGGAGATAATGACTTCTTTTCCTAAAACACAATTCTAAAGAATTTATGAAGGCTGAATACCAAAATTTGGGCCCAAAGTGTAATTTGTGAGCTCAGAATTTGGAGCTCAAATGCATGCACTCCCATCTCTCATATTGTTGTTCTTGTTTTTTTGAGATTGGATCTCTTTACCTTGCCCATGCTGAGAATAGAGTGGCCACTCACAGGCCCAGCCCTGATAATGGTTGTACAAAAGTTTAACCTGCTCCGTTTTTCTGACATGGGCTGGTTCTCACCTCCTTAGGTCCTGGTGGCCCTCCACTACTAGGGACTCACTATGATGGCCACAGATCTACTGAGGGTACCCCATCAGCTTGAGATCTATGGCAGTTTGAAACTCCTGAGCTCAGGTGATCCCCAGCATCAGCCTCTACAAGGATTGGGGATTACAAGTCTTTACAACTCCACCCCACACCCCTTTCCCTCCGAGTGCTTGAAACTCATCAGTAATGGTAGTCAGGAAGGTGGAGTAAGGCGGTGACTACTTGGGACAAAGGACTTCAAGGGTGATTATGGTGCAAAATGAAGCATACTTCCCTCCACATGTTGTGTGTAAAAGTACTTCTAATGATGAAATACTGGATGCTACCTGAGGTAATTTCTTGTTGAGGGGAAAGCAATGACCTGAAGGGAGACTTCCTCACCAGGGTCTTTGGCTTCAGGTTCTTGATGATTGGGTTCTCACGCACAGACAGGTGGTGCTGATAGCCACTGAAGATCAGGCGGTGGTTCACAGAGTCTCCCACCAGGTGAATGCTCGAGCCCATGATGAAGGTGATGATGCTGACATACACGATGGAGCGAGGCAGGGTCTTGGGGGACCTTTCAATGAGCTGCAATTTAGAACCAGCTACTCAGCACTTCCTGCCAGGAAACACCCTCCAAGAGCCAGTTCCGGCCTTTGATGGATGATCTTGATTGATCACTCTCACTCAGGTTTCTTACTCAAAGCTCAAAAACCTTCCATATTTCCAAAGTAATATGTCCTTTATTTTTTGGCTAGGAACAATGTGGGAAGCTTTCTTTTTGCTTGACTATGCATATTATACAAGGGTTTGTTTTTTGTTTCTTTTTCAAAGGGAAGAATGGGGAAGAGAGAAAAATGTATTCTTTATTTTTTTAAGTTAAAAAACAAAAACATAACCAAAAAACCTCTACCCAAAACTCTAAAATCCCAAAGTAAATGTCCCCAGAGCATGACCTACTCATCCATATCTCTAAACCATGTTGTACAAGGTTATCTTTCTCCCCTGAATGGCCTCCTTACCCATTTCTGCTTGTTTAAACATTGTTCTTCAGTCTCATTTCCATGAAGCCTTTCCTGAAAACTCCAGCTTTCCCTTACCTTCCCCAACTGAGGTCTCGTCTCTTAGCACTTGACTTCCTTATACCATACATACTGATCTTTAAGTTCACATATTTAGAATTGGAAGGGCTTTTAAAATTCAACAAGCCCTTTTTGCTTGACTATGGAAATTTGTTATTTATTGGACAAAGTTTTGTTTTTCTTTTCCTTATCAATATGGGGAGACAAAGTAGGAAGATGAGCATAATTGCCTCCCTTCATTACATTCAGTTTTACAAGTGATTCCACATTGTCTTGTGTGATTCACTAATTATTCTTCAGGTAAACAAGTGTGTTCTTGTGTCGGTTTCTCCTTGTAGCTTCTGGAAAATAAGTACTATATATTATTCTCAACAATAGGTTCAAAGACAGAGATGAAAGGGAATTTAATTAAATTTCATCTTGAGGTACCAATAAGAGTAAGAAGGAAGTGGGTGGTTGTGCTGTGTGTGTGTGTGTGTGTGTGTGTCTGTCTGTCTCTCTTACTCTGT
Source organism: Sminthopsis crassicaudata (assembly GCF_048593235.1). Lineage (NCBI taxonomy): Eukaryota > Metazoa > Chordata > Mammalia > Dasyuromorphia > Dasyuridae > Sminthopsis > Sminthopsis crassicaudata. The sequence continues at coordinate 537,292,168 of NC_133618.1, read as the reverse complement.
TTCTCTGTTCATCTGTGTGAGGATGGACTGGTAATGGGGATTGGGTAGAGAACCTTCACTCTACAGATCCTGTTTTAGGAAGAGAAGAGAAGATCTTCTGTCCTGGGACCTGGTTTCCTGGGACAGGGTACCAACTTTCTCCCAGTGATGAGTAGTGGGGTTTTTAAACCGCACATTATAATGTTCTCCCTCTTCCAGACCTATCTTCCTGCTCTCAAGGAGTTCTCAGTCTGAGGGAGGTATCCCTCCTGCTACCTCCTAGCACATAGCAGGTGCTTAATAAAGGGTTGCTGTTTCACATGGTATGATGGGTGGTTGCAGATGCCACATCTTAGGAAGGGCATTGATAACCTAGATTGTGTGCAAAGGTGGGCATGGAGAATAGGAAGAGCACCTGAGACCATGCCATATGATATCTGTTTTAGAAACTAGAGGTGTTTGATCTAAAAAGAAGGCGGGAGGATGTAATAAATAAAGACAAGATCCAAAGAGCTGCTGGGTGTAGGAAAGATCGGCTTGCTCTTCTAGGTTCCAGAAACAGAACCAGAAGCAACACATGGGAGTTCCAGAGAAGCCAGACTCAGGCTGGTTGTACAGAAAAGTGTCCTAACAATGAGAACTATTTTAGGATGGAACAAGTGCCTTCCCTTTCCCAAAGGTATTTAATAGAAGGCTAGGCCCCCATTTGCTAGGAAAATGGCAAGGAGGACCCTGAGTCAGGGATGGGTTAGCCTAAGTCCGTTCCACCTGTGAGATTCTGAAAAGGGCCTCAGAAATCATCTCATCTAACCTCCTCACTTCACAGAGAAATGAAGATTAGAGAGGTTATTCTACTGACCTAGATAGTAAGGAGCAAAGTCAGGATTCATACCTTGCTCCTCTCAGTCTAAATCTAGACCTCCAGATTGCTTTAAAATAGAAGTGATTTCGTTTTTTTCTGTTTGTTTACTTGTTTTGCTGAGGCAATTAAGGTTAAGTGACTTGCCCAGGGTCACACAACTAGTATTAAGTGTCTGAGACTGGATTTGAATTTGGGTACTCCTGACTTTAGGACTAATGCTCCATCGTTTGCTCATTAGAGACCATTCTTTGGAAAGTTTTAAATCTCTCTTGTCTAGCCCCTCCAGATCTGTTTGCTCCTTCATACCCCCTCAGCACTTCTGTATTTTTTGCAAAAAAAATCAAGCAATCTATGCAAACAAAAAATAAGCTTGGTCTTTTGAGCAAGGTATAAAATTTTTCGACTTCCTGGTATATTATGCAAAATTATTAATAGACTGTGTTAAAGAATAAGCTTTGCTTTTATGGTTTCTCTTTCCATCTTAGTAATAATTTCATTGTCTTTGCATAACATTTTCAGCTTTTCAAAGATCCTTTTCACAACCATTATCTTGTTAGAGCCTCACTAACTTTCCTATGAACTAGATAGGACATCATATCCATTAGAAAGATGAACAATATGAAGATCAGAATAGTGAAGTAACTTCTCTAATATTAGGGAAGTTGACATCAGTGGCAGAGCCAAAAAAACAGAAGTTCCTCCCAGAACTTCACTCAGAAATTCTATTGTTCCTTCCAAACAACCATACTGGTACTATGCCCACAGTGGAGCCTGGGAGCTGTTCCAAAGGAAGACTGACCTTTGTGTCTCTAGGTTTTACCTTGAGTAAGAGAAATGGTGTGATGACGTTGTAAGCCATATGAAAATAGTCTCCCACGCTGGGCTTGTTCAACGGAAACCACTCTAGAGGAAAAACTATCTGCAGGAAAGAAAAGAGATGTCCATGAGGCTTCTGAGTTTTCTCTATTAAGCCAAACAACAACATGCATGAAGCTTGTGAAGTTCTTCATTAATGCTTCTCTGCTTTAGGCCCAAATCCCTCCTTCTCCCACCCCAACTCAATGAGCAGGAAACAAAGTTTATAAATTACAACAATGACACCATGAAGAGGTAAGATGAATTCTCATTTTATGAATGAGGAAGTTGGGGCTTAGAAGATTTGAGCCTTGTGTAGAGGTTCATAAATGTAAGTGCTAGGACCCTGATTTGGTTCCTTGAGCCCAACCTGCACTGCTATGAAACAGGGCACTGTTTGCAGGGTGGTCTTATACTTTCAATATCAATGACAGAGAAGGACACCATGGGCCTAAGGAAAGGCAAGAGTAAAAAAAGCTGCTGTTGACTTTCCAAAGTGCTTACACATACACCTTGTGAAGGAAGGTTTAGTAGCACTTTCTGTACTATCAAAGAAGTAAAAACAATGGAGATACGCATCTGCTAGGGAATGGCTAAGCAAACGGTGGTATGTGAAGGCCATGGTATGCTAGATGGATGCAACACACGATGGGACAAGTTGCAAGAGGACAAAGTGGAGGAAGCAAAGAATGAAAGAACATAATGTACACAATGATTATACCACAAAAGAACCAACACTACAAAAAGTAAGGAGTGAATGCTGCAAAATTACAAAGAGAAGATAGGAGATGGCACCTTCCCCAACTCCTATACAGAGAGTAAGGGATTCAAAGATGTGTAACTCTGCACATTGTCAGATTTTTTTTTTTTTTTTGGCGGGGGGAATATATTGATTTTCCTGATTGTTTCCCTCTATTTACTCTTTTTCTTTTTTTTCCTTTAAAATGATATTCTTTCTTACATGGGATAACTCTCTGGAAGAGAGAAAGACATAAAAAGTGAAGGCAATCATTCTCCAATTGATAAAGGATCAAAGGATATGAACAGGATTTTTAGAAGAAGAAATTAAAACCATTTCTAGTCATATGAAAAAATGCTCTAAATCACTATTGATGAGAGAAATGCAAATTACAACAACTTCGAGGTATCACCTCACACATCTCACATTGGCTAAGATAATAGAAAAATATAATGATGAATGTTGGAGGGGATATGGGAAAACTGGGGCACTAGTATATTGTTGGTGGAGTTATGAAAGAATCCGGCCATTCTGGAGAGCAATTTGGAACTATGCCCAAAGGGTTATCAAACTGTGCATACCCTTTGACCTAGCAGTGCTACTACTGGGCTTGTATCCCAGAGAGATCATAAAGGAGGGAAAGGGACCCACATAAATGTTTGTGGCAGCCCTTTTTGTAGTGGCAAAGAACTGGAAACTGAGTGGATGCCCATCAGTTGGGGAATGACTGAATAAGTTATGGTATATGAATGTTATGGAATATTATTGTTCTGTAAGAAATGACCAACAGGATGATTTTCAGAAAGGTCTGGAGAGACTTGTATGAACTGATGATGAATAAAGTGAATAGAATCAGAAGATCATTGCACACAGTAACATCAACATTATACGATGAGGGGCAGCTAGGTGGCGCAGTGGATAGAGCACCAGCCTTCAATTCAGGAGGACCCGAGTTCAAATCTGGTCTCAGACACTTAACACTTCCTAGCTGTGTGACCCTGGGCAAGTCACCCCAGCCTCAGAAAAAAAGAAAAAGGAAAAAAAAAAGATTATACAATGAGCAATTCTGATGGACATGGCTCTTTTCAATAGTGAGTTGATTCAGGCCAGTTCCAATGGTCTTGTGATGGAAAGAGTCATGCTGAATTATAGGGACTGAGAGTGGATCACAACATAGTATCTTCACTTTTTTTGTTGTTGTTCCCTTGCATTTTTTTTCCTCATTTTTCCCCCTTTTTGATCTGATTTTTCTTTATCCCTTGCACTCACATCTGTTCTGACTTTTCCCTTCCCTCCCTTCATCCCTTCCCCTAGATGGCAGGCAGTCCCATACATGTTAAATATGTTATAATATATACTGGATACAATATATGTGTGCCGAACTGAACAGTTCTCTTGTTGCACAAGAAGAATTGGATTCAGAAAATAAAAATAACCTGGGAAGAAACAAAAATGCAAGTAGTCCACATTTATTTTGCAGTGTTCCTTCTCTGGGTGTAGCTGATTTTGTCCATCATTGATTAATTGGAACTGAATTAGATCTTCTCTTTGTCAAAGATATCCATTTCCATCAGAATATATCCTCATACAGTATTGTTGTTGAAGTGTATAATTGATCTGATTTTTCTTGTGCAAAATGATAATTGTGGAAATATGTATAGAAGAATTGTACATGTTTAACATACATTGGATTACTTGCTCTCTAAGGGAGGAGGTGGGGAGAAGGGAGGGAGAAAAAAAATTGAAACACAAGATTTTACAAGGTTGAATGTTGAAAACTATGCATATATTTTGAAACTAAACTTCAAAAAAATGTAGGCAATGTAAAAATAAAAATATCAATAAAATGTATTCTTTTTTAAAAGAAGTAAATACCATAAAATTACAAAAAACAAGGATGCCACAAAAAAGAGTACTAGAAAGACATCTGAATCTACTCTTTTGCAGAGAAAATTTCTGGTTCTAGTTCCACTATCAAAGATCATTATATATATGTGTATATATATTTATTAAAGATATGTAAACTTATGTATCTATATATATTACATATATGGAACTTTTTAAAATGAAATAATCTGTTTTGCTGATTTCTTTCTTTCTCTGATAAAAAAAATTCTGTTATATGGGATGGCTCTCTAAGAAGGAGAGGGAGAAAGAAGGATTTAGCCTATGGTAAGACAAAAGATATTAATTTTTAAAAGCACAACAATCTTATGAGGTTTATGGGAATAGCTATTATTATCTCCTTTATATCCAGTCACAGTGGCTGACTTGGGTTCCCTGTGTCAGATAGAATGTGTCATTCTATGTCCCGTCTCTGCTCTGGCATAGGCTGTCCCCAACGTCCCCAATCCTTGGAGTACAGGCCTTCTTTGATTCATCTCTTATGTTCCTTAGCTTCCTGTAAGAGTCAGCTTTTAAGGGTCACTTTCTACATTGATCTTTTCTGGATTTTCCAGTAGGAAGTGCCCTTTCCCTATTCTATATTTTACATTTTCCTTATCTATGTACATATTGTTTCTCTCAATGGAAAGTAGGTTGTTTTTCCCTTAATTCTTGGATCCTGGCACCTATCAAAGTGTCTGCAAACAGCAGGTGCTGAACAAATATTGCTGAGTACCTACTGTATCTCAGAGAATGACTGGGTCAAGGATTCATAATCAGTCATCAGTGAACAAGGATAGAGTAAAGTCCAGTGTGTCTGAAAGCACAGTCTGGGCAAGGGAAGGCAGACAAGTGGGAAACCCTTTTTTCTTTTCTTTTTGTTTTTATTATAGCTTTTTATTTATAAGATATATGCATGGGTAATTTTTCAGTATTGATAATTGCCAAACTTTTTGTTCCAATTTTTCCCCTCCTTTACACTCCCCCTTTCTCTCCCCCAGATGGCAGGTTGACCAATACATGTTAAATATGTTAAAGTAAATGTTAAATACAATATATGTATGCATGTTCATACAGTTATTTTGCTGCACAAGAAGAATCGAACTTTGAAATCAAAAAAGCAGGCAGACAAAAATAGAGGGATTGGGAATTCTATGCAGTGATTCATAATCATCTCCCAGAGTTCTTTCTCTGGGTGTAGCTGGTTCAGTTCATTATTGTTCTATTGGAGCTGATTTGGTTCACCTCATTGTTGGAGAGGGCCACGTCCATCAGAATTGATCATCATACAGTATTGTTGAAGTATATAATGATCTCCTGGTCCTGTTCATTTCAGTCAGCATCAGTTCATGTAAGTTTCTCCAGGCCTCTCTGAAATCATCCTGTTGGTCATTTGTTATAGAACAATAATATTCCATAACACTCATATATCACAATTTATTCAGCCATTCTCCAACTGATGGGCAGCCACTCAGTTTCCAGTTTATGGCCCCACAAAGAGGGCTTCCACAAATATTCTTGCACATACAGATCCCTGGGAAACCCTTTTTAAATATAAATATTTAAAATTTAAATTAAATATTAATATTTCAAGGAAGAAGGGACCAGGGAGAAGATATGATTTCATTGATACAGATAACTCCCAAATGAGGGAACTCCCTCTATCAAAGTAGGTCAATGCTTCAGCTGCAACCTAAGAGTCCTAGAGAACTGTCTAGAGCAGAAATGTAAAACTCAATGGTTCCCTATGCTGCATATTCACTTAGAAAACCACAAATTAACATTATCTAGAATGTACTGTATTTTTAGTTATTTTATCAGACATTTCCCAATTACATTTTAATCTGGCTTAGGGTCCATGGGAGTTTTACAGGCAGTGAGTGTTACCTTGGGTGAATCACTGCAAAGATAAATATCTGATATAGCCAGTATTTGTTAGAAATGGGGCTTGAACCCTTATCTTGAAACAAGGCCAGTACTTCATCTACTATTTCAGGATGCCTCTTATGACTAATGCATTTTATAAGCACAAATTTTAAAAACTTTTTCATAGCATGTGTATTTTGTGATGACTAAAACAATAAGTATTAGTGACAATCTGAAGCTTCCTAATCTAAAAAGTCAACCTTCCTCCTCCTCTTCCTCCTCTTCCTCTTCATTCTCCTCTGCTGGCATCACCAGTAACTTCAATGATACTCACCCATACACACCCTTGCATCTGTGCATTGTCCTTAATCCAACTGCTCATTTACCCATCCAAGAAGCAAAATTAGACGATTCTATGGGCAATTATGTCCAGTGACTTTTTTTTTTTATATTGACAACAGACACAAACCTTCTCCATAGTTTCCTACTCACCATGGCAATGGGACGGCCAAAATCCAGAATCCAGTTCTGCAATGTCAAGTAGAACCATAGGTCAAGGTGGAAAGGAGGGGTTCGGGACCCATCTTCAGCTTTGCCTGCGGGATGTCTGGGGAGAAATGGAAAAGAGGTGATTGAATCATTATACATCTCCTTTACATCCTCTCACAAAGCTGCCTTTTATAGGCTGCACTACATGATACACACATTGCCTTTGAAGGTAGAGAGACCTGAGTTCAAATTCTGCCTCTGACAAGTACAAATAGTCATTTATTCTCTAAAACTACATATACCTATGAGTGGCTGAACTGGATTGATGGAAGGAATTTACATACCAGGAGCCCTTCATATTGATGAAATACTAGATCTAAATTCTCTACACTCCTCCCTGAACCCTCAAAGAAACAAATGATATACAAAAAGATATGGAGATAAGAGATGCGAAATTCTTTTACATTTTGGGAGGAATTTTTTGCTGTAAAACATAGTAGTGCTAACTTGAGAAGGAAACAAAATTTGAGTTCTAGTACTGCTAGTAGTTCACTGTGTGGTTTTGGGTTTCAAAATTTTCATCTATCAAAATGGAAATGAAAATTTATAACCTCATGACTCACCTTACAGGGATGATATGAAGATCAAGAGAAAACGTCACTTTATCTCATACATACATATACTACATGTACATACACACACCCCTAAAAATATTCATAGCAGCATGTTTTGTGTAAAACATCACAAAAACAAAAGCACACACAAAAAAAATTGGTAGTTAGGGAACAGTTGACTAAATCATTATATATATATATACACACACACACACACATATGTAATGAGGTATTAATGTACCATAAGAAATAATAACTGTGATAAGGATTTCAAAGAAAAATAATAAGTCTTATATGATGGAAGCAGAATGAAGTAAGCAAGACCAGAAGAACAACATCCACAGACTGCAATAATGTAAATAATGAGTAACTGTTAAGACCAATCTTGGCTCTGGAGAAGAGATGAGGAAGCACATTCTTTCTTTGGGCAGAGGTAGGTAGGGGGAACTCCATCTATGGAATGTTCTATGTACTCTCAGGTTGTCACTAGGTAGGTTGGTTTTGATTAGCTGTTTGTTTTTCTTTGTTAGAAGGCAGGTTTCATTTGCATCGGGGAGGAAAGAGCAGAGAGAAGCATAGTCATGATAGTTTTTTAAAGTATTAGTAGAATTTATATAGAAATAAAATAAAGTCTACAGACTAGCTAGTAATTAAAATATTGCATATCATAAGATTTTAGCTCTAGAAAAGGCCTAAAGACCATTTGGTCCACCCCCTTCATTTTATGTTCAAGAAAACTGAATTCAGAAAAATTAGTCAAGTGTAACTTGTTCAAGATCACACAAGTGGTATGGTCCAACTAAATGTCTCTCATCTCTAAGCCAACGATTCTTTGGTAGGATCAGAGACAGAGAGGATAGATCTATTTGTATTATAACTCAGATGAAACTGAGGGAATATAATAGGGGAATATAAGGGAATATAGGGAAGCAGGGGAATTTTGATATGAGTAGGAAATACATACGAGTGACAAACTGATTTCATGATGAGTTATTTTCCACCTCCATCCCAAGATAGAATAGTAAGTACTTTGGCTAGAGCCATTGGACCTAGAGTTAAGAAGATCTGACTGATTCTACCTCAGATACTTGTGATTCTATGCAAGTTATTTAACTTCTGTCTGTCTCAGTTTCCTCCACTGTAAAACAGACATAATAATAGTACATACCTCACAGGGTTGTTGTAAAGAGTCAGTGAGAAAATGTAAAGTACTCTGCAAACTTTAAAGTTCTATATAAATGCAAGCTGCTATTTTATTATTATTACTATTATTAGACCATGAAAGTATATATATAAAGCACTTTGTAAAATTTAAGTTGCTTACATGTCAGCTGTAATTTCTAAAAACTACATATATATATATATTTAATCAGCAAAAAAAAAAATTTCCTATTCTTTCTTCTACTGCTCACTTCCCCCAATACTACTTGAGAATTAGAAAAAAAGAAAAGAAAAAAGAAATCCCTGTTACAAGAGGAAAGGAGTAAGGAAACAAGCTTTCAATACAAATATGCATAGTGAAGCAAAACAAATATCTGCATTGTCTATGTCCAAAAAAAATTATGTCTCATGTTGGACTGAGGCTTTACTTCTCTATCAGGAGATGGGTTACCATCATTAGTCCTCTGAAATAGTGACTGGTCATTACCCTGGTTAGAGTCCCTAATTCTTTCAAAATTATTAGTCAACTTTGAAAGACATATATTATTAAGATGTCTTGTTGAAATGAGATAATTCAGGCCAATTCCAATAGCCGTGATGGAGAGAGCCATCTACATTCAGAGAGAGGACTGTGGGGAATGAGCAGAGATTACAATGTAGTATTTTCACTATTACTGTTTGCCTGCTTTTTTTCTTTCTTCCTCATTTTTTCCCTTTTATGATTTGATTTTTCTTGTGCACCATGATAAATGTGGAAATATGTTTAAAAGAATCACATGTTTAACTTATATTGGATTACTTATAGTCTAGGGGAAAGGGGAAGGGGAAGGAAGAGAGAAAAATATGGAACACAAGATTTTGCAAGGGTGGTTGTTGAAAACTCTCTTTGTATGTATTCTGAAAATAAAAGGCTATTATACACAAAATTTAAAAAAAGTCTTGTTGAGTGCTAATCAGAGGCAAAGCCCTGATATGAATGTGCTATGAAGAATACAAAGAAATAGGGGGCAGGAGTTTGCATCTTATTTATTTATTTATGGAAAAGGTAAATATAAAGCAGTATACTGTTCAAAATCAAAGTACCTAAGAAATGAGTGAATCACAGATTGTCACAGCTGAAAAACCTGAAAGGTCACTGTTCAACCCAGATCTCACAGCCAATACAACTAGTCCTAAGTTGAAGACAGGTCTTCAAGGGGAACCAGACCCTTTGGCAAAAGCCCTGAGACAGCTTTAATTATTGGTTATTTTCTCTGACATTAAGCTAATCCAAGCATGTTGACATTCAATTCAGTATTACCCTTCACCAAGACACTTCCCTAAACAGGCTTAAGCTGTCAGTAGGAATGGAGAGGCCCTGTGAAGAGGCCCAGCTCTGGAGGCAGATGATCTGACTTTAAAATGTCGAATAGGCCCTGAACCTTGTACACATTATTCCTAATTCTTTTAAGTATAGTCTCTCCATCAGTTAATAGTATTAATTAATTCCTTGTGATTTTTTGATGTATGTTCCCAGTACTTTTATGCTTGGTACATGCATAATAAATACTTTTTCAGTCATTCATTTTCCAAGTCATTGGTAAATAGCTCCCCATTCTGAGAAGTTGAATGAAAAAAAAACCATGGCCAAGCCCATATTCCAAAGGAATTCTTAATGACTTAATCTTTGGAACCAGCCTTTCAATCTATTCCCAAACCACCTGCCTTATACTTAATGAACTACTAACTGAACTCTTGTTTTGCCCACATTGTTCTATCTTCCCATAAGTAGAACATGAGAGATTTTGTGAAATTTTTTTGTTAAAATTTAAGTAATTATTTCTATAGCATTTCCCTGATACATCAATTTAGTATTCATGTCAAAAAAGACGTTATGAAATCATTCTGGTTCTTGGGAATCACGTCTTCCTTCTAGAAGTTCATAACTTTAATAATAATATTTTAAAATTCTGACAGGAAGAAAAACTGAGCTAATTAGCCTGAAATTTTCTATTCTCTTCAATTTTTTTTTAAATTTGGGACATTGTCTACTTCCCCAGTTGTATGGTTCCCCTCCTATTCTACATGTTCTTTCAAAGATTACTTTGCCTCAGCAATCATATTTGCCTATTCTTTTGGCACCCTGGGAAGTACTGCATCTAGGACTGATTACTTAAATTTATTAAGGGCAGATAAGTATTCTCTTAGCATCTCCCTAATTCGCCTTTTTTTTTTTTTCATTTTATTATTTACATGAAAAAATAATTTTCCTTGGCAAAAACCAGAGGCAAAATAATGGCTCTTGTAGTTCTTCACCATTCTATCTGTCTTAAGTGGTAGGTCTATCTCTCTTTTGGTCTTTTTCTTATCCCCAATATATTAAAAACAAACTTTAGTTCATTTAATCCAACCTGTTCATTTTGGAAAGGCAGTATGATGTAGTGGGAGAAGTACTAGTACAATCCAGAGAAGACATTAAAATTTAAATCACACCTCTGACTATCTAACTGTGGGTAAGTCATTTCACCTCCCTTAGGTATTTCAAGTCCTGGAGTCCTTCCATTTCAGCACAATATTTCCCAAACAGGCAATAAATGGGGCCAGGAACTCAAGAGGCAGATTGTTGGCTGAAATCTACATGAACTTCCTCTGATCTTCCATAAAAAGTCAGACTAGATGGTCTCTGCAAGTGTCTTCCAGTTCTAGATCTGTGATCACGTGAACATATGCACATATTTTTATACTTCTCCACCTGTTCTATTAGCCAAGGTAAGAGGGACATGGAGGCAACAGGGATAAGAATATCATAACACCTCATTTATTGCACATGGCTGGGTAAGGAGCTATTCATGAATAGCACATTTTCCAGATAACATAAACTAACTCCACTTGTTACTAAAACTTTTTAAAATAAAATTTTAACTATTTGGAACAAAAATATATTTTGGAACTAAAATATATTTTCCCCATCTTCTTAAAGAAGAACCTTTCCTTGACATCTATTTATCTAAATGCTAAATAGATACAAACTGCTCTATTTTGCTAGTTTTGGTATCCTCCTTCTCTTCTTTTTGGCTCTTCCTTCACATTCAAATGTAATCACTTCTTTCTTGCTATTGGTGTAGATTTTTGCAGACTCCTCATTCCCTTCTAATTTGCAACCACTAATCTCCCAAGGTCTAGGAAACCAGATAACTAAGCTTGTTAGAAATGTGTACAAACAAATAGCTAAAAGATTCAGAATAATGGCTTCTTCCACAAAGAAAAGTACAAGGAAGGCCTTGAAATTGATTTTGGTGGCTATTCTCACTTAGAGGTTTTGTGTTCCAGATGACTGGAATTTCTGGAATTCTTATCTCTGCTGTACAATATAACAAATTGGTATCTTTTGAGATTCTCTACTAAGTTTTGTAGAAATGCCAGCACAAAGAATTTCTTGTCTTCCTACTTATCCAACTAATCCTTACTTCTCACATCTACTTGGTTTATACAATTTGAGGCTATCTACCCACCTATCTATTCAACAAAATTCAGTAAACTCCTCCTGGATATAAGTCCACTACAAAGTTAAGACCAGGTCTAGTAGTAGATGTTATATACACAAATGATTATAACACATAAGCACAGAGGAAAGAAATGAAGTGCCATCATTATTAACTTTGGATGTAATAACTCACATTTATATGGGGCTCTAAAATTACAAAACCCTTTTCTTACAGCTACCCTGTTAAGTAGATAGTCTAAGTATCATTTCGACTTTGCAAACAAGAAAACAAAGACTGAGAGGTTAGATGACTGGTGCAGCTAAGCTAAACGTGGGAGGCCAGATCTGAATGCAGATCTCCTTATAACAAGACCTACACTCTACCACCCTGCTTCGAGGGGATCAAAGAAGACTTCATGAAGATAGCATTTGACATGCGTTTAAGAAAAAGTAATAATTTCATTGAAAGTAATGTAAAGAAAGGCCTTCCAGATACTACCACCACCACCATCATCATCAACAATAACGATTGATATAGCTCTTTAAAGTTTGCAAAGTGCTTTGCATGTGTTACCACATTTGATCTTCAAGAACAAACCTGTGAGGCTAATTGTATACTGTTTCAAAGTCTGATTCTTTTTGTACAGCAAAATAACTGTTTGGACATGTATACATATATTTCATTTAACTTATACTTTAACATATTTAACATGTATTGATAAACCTGCCATCTGGGGGAGGGGTGGGGGGAAGGAGGGGAAAAGTTGGAACAAAAGGTTTTGCACCTGTCAGTGCTGAAAAATTACCTATGCATAAAATTTTTGTAAAAAAATAAAACCAATCTCCTCCTTTCACACATGGTCCTGGAGATGAGTCACTTGGCCAAGGCCAAAGAGTAATTTGCTAAGTGGCAGAAATAGTGTGAATCCAAAGTCAGCCCCCTCTACACTGAGGTGCACAAGATACCGCATGTTGGGGCAGGAGGTGTCTAGTTTGGCTAGATGTAAAGTGCATAGTCAGGGGCCCTGCTATCCTGACTGGTTACAGCTCACCAGCCTCTGCTTGCCTATTCCATCCTCTACCCCCTTTTTTTTTTTACCTCTTGGTCTGACAACAATAATCAAATCAATACTGACACTGTTTCTAGAGAGGCAGGGCAAATAATTTACCCTACAGGTCCACTCCCCACTCCCTGCCCCCCCAGTTCAGAATACCCTCCTTGCCCCTCCATGTGTTGTTTCTCTCATTACAAAGTGAACTCTTTATGGCTACAAAGAGCCTCTCTTATACTTGTACTCTCTGGTTCTTGACACAGTTCCTGGCACAGAGTCAGCTGCTTAGTAAATGCTCTTCAAACTTCCTCAAGTCCCTAACCCTGAAACCCTGCTCCCCAGACATCCCAGAATATTCTTAACACTTAGAGATTGGCATGAAAGACTAAATCCTTCCTTATGGCAAGTTTAACATAAGGAAGCTAAGAGGAGCAGTGGACTGAACATAGGGTCTGAAGTCAGGAAGACCCAAATTCAAATTCTGTCCTAGATGTCCCAGGTGACCGTGGGTAAGTCAGCTAACCCCCTTAGGCTCAGCTTGCTGGCCCATTCCATGGGGATACTGGCCTCTGGCTCACAGGGTTCTAGTGAGGACCAAATAAGACAATGCATGGGAAGGGCTTCGAAAACTTTGCCCTCTGTGTGAATCTAGCTCTTATCACACAGACAGTCCAGGCTCTAGGGAAACTTTCCCAGTTTGCCAGCACCTTTTTCTCTGACCCCTTTTATTCCTCTAACTGCCCAGCATAATTAACATTTCATGTGCATCTACGCTGTACAGCTGATTATATCTGCTACACGATGTAAGAGAAGACAGAAGAACAAGGAGAGAGGGCTAAGAGTCAGGGAGGTCTGGGTTCAAGTCCTGACTGCCACACCCAAACTGCAGAGGAGTTAAGAAGTGTGAAAATTCAGAGTGGGCCACAAGTAACTGGGGAAGAAAAGACGACCTGACCTCTCTATCTTGTCCCTTTCCTTGTGACTATGACCTACTTTGAGTCCAAAAGGCTTCATCCATTCTGGGAAGCATTCCACGATCCCCTAGCTTTGGATCTCTCCCTTCCACTGGACCATGCCCCTCTGCGTTTACTTTATTTATCTGTATATATGTGATATTCCACTAGTAAAACATCAGCAAGGAATGCTTCCTTTCTGCTTTTGTATCTTCAGTTCTTAGCATAAAGGAGCTGTTTAAAAAATGTTTATTGGGATAAGTATAATGGAATACCAGCTGCAGAGGCAGTGAGATGAGCAGCCTGGCAAGAATGAGGGCATATGCTAGGTAGGGGTGGTAAGACTGGAGAGAGATCTGTGGGTAGAGACAAGATATGTAATGATGCAAAGTGAAATAAGCAAAGCCAGGAAAACAATATATAAAATGATTACAACAGTCTAAGTGGAAAGGACAGTAACAACAACACAAACTAAAGAGTTTATAATTTTAATGACAGCCCTGAAGAAAAGAGCATATGTACCTCCCCTTCACTTCTTTTCAAAGGGCACAAGCCAGCCACACCTTCATTTTTTTCCAGGTCCCTGGCTCTCTGCTAAAACACCGAAGCCTGCTCACTCTGGAAGTTGATTCCATCCCTGGACTTCATTCTTTGGTCCCTTCTTCTAAGAAGTTGGATCCTCTCAGAAGCTCCATTTTAAGCCACGCCTAGCCTTCATTCCTCTCCAGGATTCATTACTGGACTCTGAACTTTCTCTTCTAGGCACCTCTCCCACCAACCCTCTTGGCAGCTTCCTTTTATATGATGTCTTCTCCCATTAGAAGGTAAATTCCAGAAGGGCAAAGATTGTCTTTATTTTTTTTTTTGCTGAGGCAATTGGGGTTAAATGACTTGCCCAGGGTCACACAGCCAGGAAGTGTTAAGTGCCCCAATATTGTCTTTCTTTCAACATTATGTCTGTATTCTTAGCACTTAACACAGCCAACACTTAAGATGGCCTGATTAAAAGATGGAGGTTGTGGGTGTAAAATATTGCATATGCTGCCAGGTTGTTAAGTGAGTTGCTTGGTTTTGCTGAAATAGGTAGATAGACAGCTGGTCACAAAGAGTCAGACTCAACAGAAACCGATTCAATCCTGAATCCACGATCTGAGCTCTATGCCTTATGCCACCTAGCTGCCTCCCCCAACTCCCTTATTTTTTGGTAACAAGGGATGGCTGTCTAGGTAAGAGAGGGAAAAGAGATGTATTCAGAAATGAGGGAAATATTAAAACAAAAGGTATCAGTAAAAATCATCATTTCAACTAAACAGAAAATATAAACAAAGGAAATGAACAAATACAAAAGCAAAGATGGCTTTGGTCAGAAACTCAGAAACTCAAATCTTGTTCCATAAGGGACAGTTCCCAGGCCTCTGGGCACTCTCCAGGACTGACAATTGCTGATGTTCAAGAATCAGCTGCCTCCAGTCTCGGCTTCTCTTGTTTCTCCTTTACCCTCTCTTTTCTCATGCTTCAGCAGCATATTCCCCTGCAGGGAGCTACCTTTTCAAATGTGCTCCAATAAGCTTCTCATTCTTGATCATGATTCAACCCTTGCAGTCTTTATAGGCCGAGAGATCGTTCCATCCTTGCAGCTCCTTCTGGTTGTGTCCCCTAAGAACCTTCAATTCAAGGAAGGGTCCCCCAGAGCAGCCAAGCTCATTCCTTCTTTCCTTTCTGGGCTCTGCGAATGATTCTCAGGACTTCTTTGTCTTCTGTGCCTTTTTTTATGTATTATTTTTTTTTCCCCATTAGAAATTAAGTTCCTCCAGGGCAAGGACCATCTTTCTTTTAGCTTCTATCTGTATCTCCAGAGTAGAGCACAGTGGCTGACATGTATGAAGTGGTTAATAAATATCTGTTAATTTGACTGATTCTCAGGAGCTTCTACAATGCAGTAGAAACTGGGCTAATAGTCAGGAGATCTGAGTTCTAGCGTTGGGCTTAGTTTCCATATTTATAAAATGAGGAGGCTGACCAAGAGAAACTTTAGTTACAAAGTAACGAATTACCAACTAACTTAGTAATTAATTTAGTTAGAACAAGTACTAACATTCAATGAACCTAAAGAAGAATATGCTAAGTACTACCCTCTGTATATTAAAAATATATTTGTGCCCAATAAGAGTTGTGACCCTAGTAATGGGTAGGACTGGGCTGAACTTCCTGACCATGCTCTTTCATCTGTTCACTCCTGAAATTACTGGCACACGTTTGTAGGATAGCTATCTGGCTAGAGACAGGAAACAATCTGTGGTTTGCCATGAAACTAATTAACCTAGCTGATCTCTAGGTCCCCAATATGAGTAATTATCACAGCTTAACAACTGAGCAAATTTGGGCAGGTAATTCATTCGACCACCACCATCTCTTAGGGAAGATGTGCAGAATACTGTGTGAAGTGTTAGGGGAGATAAAAATTGAATAAACTCCCCTTGTGAAGGTTACTGCCCAGTTGGAAGACATAACATATATACAAGATGAAACATAAGGTCATAAGTGTAACCCAAAGGTTATATATGGAAAACATAGGAGAAAGAAGAGATCACTATTGAATAAGCAGAATCAGACATGGCTTCTTGAGGGAATGATAGATTCTCAACAGATCCTCTGACTGGTTAGCCCAGGGCCCTTTTCCTTTATGCCAAAATTTTGACTCTTGAGGGAAGAATGTAGAGGGAAAAGCTTATGGAAAAGGAGGCTACTATGGTATATACACAGAGGAAAGTAAATCAGACTAGTTGGATCGGAAATGGGCTTCACAGGGTGAAACTATGTGTTATTAAGGCTGGTGAATGAGGGCGTCACGAGACTCTGAAAGACTTTGTATTTAGATTTTGTTCCCTCTGAAGTTACTGGTACCTTCTTTTACAGCAGTTCAGTAGCCCTCAACTGTGACATTGAACAAAGGATGGCAATGACAATTTGTTATTCAATATGAAACAATCTTTTCCACTCCATGGAAGATCTATCTAAAAGGAAAAACTGGTATCACTTGAGCCAGGTAGGTAGAAATCACCATAAAGAAGGTTCATTTAGAGTGTCCACTGTGTAGAGAATAAACAGCAGAGTCCTGGAGAGTGTGGGAAAATAACAAGGGGCTGAAACTCAAGGAGCTCCAGGATCAGTCTGGGATAAAAGGCGATGACAAAAGACTTTGGGAACATTCCAACCTGGGCAAACCAAGCCCACGGGTTCCCATCAGCCCATGCTAAAGAAGGAGGAAGACTACACCAGGAGCCCTAAGCCTTTCTTTAGAGTTCAGATTCTCAAGGGCAAACAGTGTTTTTTTGCCTTAGTTTCTTTAAATCCTCAAGTTTAGCACAGGGTCAGACACTTAAGTGCTTAACAAATATTTGTCATTCATGCTGCTTCTTCTATATGTCAATGTAAGGAGCCTTTAAATGGGCTGCACCACAGCGCATCATTGAGGCCCGGAAGTAATTTCTGTGGATATTAGGACTGCCCTTGGGCGGGATCCTGGCCATATTGAGATAGCTTCTCTCGGTGATTGGCTGTGTGTGACCTCACAGGCCCTATGTAAGCCCACTGCAGGCAGCAAACGCTCTCTTTAACCTGGCGTTCTTCACCTTGGCTTCCTAGCCTGGGTGGCCAAGCCAAGATGGATAGCCAAAAGAGGTAAGGGTTTTGGTAGTGAACACATGGGTCTTCTGACCAGGTGTTCACTCGGGAACCAACAAGTCAGGGCATCAGTCAGGGCATTATGTGAGTAGGTATAATAAAGGCTTTTAAGATTACATGTGGCTGTTCTTGAGCGTGTTACTGGTTATTAAACTATAGATTCAAGAGACTGTGGCCAGAGACCTTTGAAGGCCTCAGAGGAGGCGAGCCAGGTAGAGTTCACACTGCAGAGGACAGTGGTCAAAGGTACTCTGTGGGGCCTAGGGCAGACTAGTAATTGTAACTGCCAAGAAAGCACGTTACATGTCAAGAAACAAGGTGGGTGCTCTGTAGATCTTTACAGCCAGACCCTACTCATTCAGTAGATAAACTCCTCATTCTATAATCAGCTCATTAAAAGTTCAATCTTCAGACAGACCTCTATGCCCACTAGACTCATACTGGAAGCCTTTCTAGATTATTAGAACCTACCTTCACCTCTGAAGCAAACTAGCATTGTTCAAAGAATAAAGATTTAAAGCTGGAAGTAACCTGAGAGGGCCTCCAGTCCTCCTCTTACCGAAGAGGAACCACGGCCCAGAGAGGGTTCGTGACTGTCCAGTCACTCAGGTAGAGACAGGGCCAGGACATAAACTCAGATCTTGTGATTCCAAACACAGCTCTTTTTCCCAATGGATGCACTACTTTCCAGTGACTCAATGTAGATGTGGGGTCAAGACAAAAAAAGTTAAAATGACAAGCAGCCACGCTACGTGGGAGGTAGTAGTGTCAGGAACAGAACCCAAATTTTAGAGCTCCGAATTAAATAAAATGCCTTTAAAACTCAGGCAGCCCAAGAGACACTTTTCCTAGTCTATTTCACACCTCTAGCTATTAGAGGATAGGCAGGTTGTCAGACAGAGAGTAGGAGAAAGAAATACAGGCAAGACTGGGAAGTGGTCAGTCTGACTTGTGGTCAGTCAAAGGGTCAGTGAAGAAACAGGATGGGAATAACGAGGCTTAGTCACGTTGATTCTTCTCTAATTTTAAAAGTGAGCTAGAAGGAAAAAAGGAGGCCAATGGCCAAAACACACCTGACTCTAGCTCTCTTGTTTTTTTAAACTACATTTTTCTATGGACAGAAACCATCATGCCCTCAAATTCTAAATCCACATCAAAATATATTTAAATGCATACACTACAGGCAGCTAGGTGGCGCAGTGGATACAGCACCTGCCCTGAAGTCAGGAGGACCCAAATTCAAATCTGGTCTCAGACACTTAACACTTTCTAGCTGTGTGACCCTGGGCAAGTCACTTAACCCCAGCCTCAGGGGGGAAAAAATGTATACACTTAACTCTTTTCACCCCTTTCCTTTAAAAAAAAAAAAAAAATCTATTCTATGTCCATTCTATTTTTGCTATAAAAGTAGCAGCTTCTTGAGAGTAACTAGGTGGCGATGGATGGATCACCAAGCCTGAAGTCAGAAAGACACTTCTTCGGGAGTTCAAATCTGGCCCAGACACTCACTACCTGTGTGACTCTGTGCAAGCCCCTCAAGCCTGTGTGCCTCAGTTTCCTCATCTGTAAAATGAGCTGGAAATGGAAATGGCGGGCCTACTGCCGCCAAGAAAGCCCCAAATGGGGACAGGAAGGGGCATGTATTTGCATAGAGCTTATGATTAATTCATGCAGTCACAGATGCTCCATACATTTTTAGCCAAGGCAGGGATTTTCTATCGGTGTTTTTCTAGTATAAGGGTCAAATTTAAAGTTTAGGGGGAAAAATCTGATATGGTTTGCATTGACCATTTGTTGAAGAAAGAAATGGAGGATAACACAGAGAAATAAGACGGCCACATCTGCGGTCACTTAGACCGGTGTCACGTGCACAGAACTCACATCTCCCGGGGTACAGAGCCTTGTGGGTGGGATAGTCGAGCGAGGCAGAGGGAGAACGGAAGAAAAGCTCTGGTTTTTGAGGCAAGAAGACAAAGACTCCCGAAAGAAGCATGCAGGGGTGTGAGGCGAAGATGGAGCCCGTCCCTCCCAGCCCCACGGATCAGGGGATTTAATTGCAGGAAAGCGCTATTTAGAAAGAAGCCATGTGATTCTGCCCGTTTAGCCTAAGAGCAACAGTCGGGAGATAGGAGAATGCAGGTTCAAACCCCACCTCCGCCCCTTTCTAAATGACCTTGATTAAATCACTTAGAGTAGCACAAGTGGTGGAGCCCTGGCTGGATGAAAGATCTGGGTTCAAATCTGTCCTTGGACATTTACTAGCCGAGTGGCCCAGGGGCAGTCACTTAACCCGCCCGCCTAAGGAGAGAGTAGCGACTGCCCCCAGACTGCAGTCCTGGCAAACAGCAGGCGCTTAATAAGTGCTTCCTTGCTGCTTAACCTCGGGGTCTAGGCCTCCTCCTCAGATTTTTAAGGAGCACAAAAAGGCGAACTTTTGCAGAAGGGAAAGGTTTCTCTGCTAATGAAATGATAGAGCAGTTAAAAAAAAAAAAAAAAGAAAGTAGTCTGAACCGTCCCCAACCCGCATTAAATGGCCGTCGGCGGTCGTCCTCACAGCTTTTCCCGGCCTACTAAGGTTGGAAGAGGTCGGTCGGATCCTGGCTCCCCTCCCCCACCGCCCGGGGATCGCGGGCCTGTTGCCCTCCCGGCCCATCCACAGTCTGAGCCGGCCCACGCGGTTGTGTTTGGTAGCGAGCAGTTCCGATCCCGGACTCGGCGCGCGTCCAGCCCGCAGCCCCACCCCCGGCCACGCGCCCCGTCCCGCGCGCCCCGCCCACGCTCCCCCAGCCGCGGCGGCCTGACCTCACCTGCCGGGGTGGCCGCCCCCCGAGGAGCCCGCGCCCGCGTGCGGCCTCCTCCGAGCCGACGGCTCCATGGCCTCCAGGCCCGCCTCACGGGCTGCCCGCACGCCGGGGCCTCTCCCTCCCACAGCCTGCAGGCCCGGAAGCGGCGGGCGGAACGGAGAGCGCGATCCCGCCAGCCGGAGAGGGAACGGAGCAGAGCGCCTGCAGCCGGCCCACAGGCCCGAGCCGCGCGGGCTGACCGTGGGAGGGAAGCGGAGCCGGGGAGTGGTGGGGAGAGAGGAGCGAGAAAAAGGGGAGGAGGCGGAAAGGAGGAGGGAGGGGGCACGGAGGGAGGAGCGGGCGGGGAGGAGGGCAGAGGAGCGAGATAAGGGGAGGGGCGGAGGAGAGGAGGCAAGGGAGGAGCTGGTGGGGAAGGGAGGGAGAAGAGGAAAGAGGGTAGAGGAATGAGATAAACGGGAGGAGACTGAGGAAGGGAGGAGGGGGAGGGAGGAAGAAAGAGGAAAGAAGTAAAATAAAGGGAAGGTGACGGGAGGGGGAGGAAGGAGGGGGAAGTGGACTAAAAGAGGGAAGAAGAGCGAGATAAAGGGAGGAGACCGAGAGAGGGAGGGGAAGAGGAGGAAAGCGGACAGAGGAACGGGATAAAGGAGAGGAGAGGCTGAAGGAGGGAGGGAAGGTGGGGGAGGAGCTGGGGAAGAAGGGAGGAGGGGGAAGAGAAGGTAAAGGGAAGGAGGCTGGAGAAGAGGGTCGAGGTAAAGGGGAGGGAGAGAAGTGAGGCACGGGGGGGGGGGAGAACTTAAAGCGGGGATGGAGGGGAGGGGAAGTAGCTGAGGGAGGAGGGGGTAAAGAGGAACTAGATAAAGGAGGAGTTACGGGGGTGGGAGGGGCCCGGGGAGAGGAGATGGGCTAGGATTCAATCGTGAGCGTTGAGGGCTTTGGAATTGAAATTCTGCGGAAGTTTGAGGGTTTGAAGCAGCCGCTGGGATGACGTGACCTAAGTAGTCCGCCACTAAGCATTCGAAGAGTGAAGAACTCTGCCTGGGTCTGGAGCAGGAGGCGGGCGTGCTGAGTGAGGTTAGGGGACTAGAAGAGGACCATCCCGAGCTAGTGAGCTGGGTAAAGCGAGGGAGGGCCGCGCTCGGTCCTTTCCCTCCAGAGCCCGGGGCTATGGCTCTATAGTTACGGACAGCTGGAGATGGCCTTGGGTGAAAAGCTAAAGGGCAAGAAAGAGAGAAGGAAAAAGAAGAATTTCCGGATAAAATGGGGGGGCGTGTGTGAGAAGTCAGGGTTTTCAGCTTAATTCTATGTCACTCTCACGCTCAGCATTTTACCATGAAACTGTTTGGTTTTTTTAACAGTGTAAAGGGGGAGGGGCTAATCAGGGGACACATTTCTTTTTCTCCATGGTATTTTATTTTTCCAAGCACATGTAAAGATAGTTTTCACCATTCTTTTTTTTATAAGATTTTGTGTTCCATTTTTTTTCCTTCAAGGAGTTTTTGAGTTTCGGGGTCCCTTCTTCATTCTTAGAGAACACTAGAAAATCAACCAAAAGATTAATTGAAATAATGACAGGCAAAGTTGCAGGATATGAAATAAATCCACACAAATCCTCAGCATTTCTATCTAATGCCAATAAAATGTCAGCAGGGAAGGCTAGAAAAAGAAATTTCATTTAAAATAACTACACAATGTGTATAACATCAATACATCTACTTACCCAAGCTACAAAAATTATATACTTTTATAAAATGCAGAAACAAGAGACCTACATAAAAGAAAAAATATTAATTGCTTACAAGTAGGCTGAGCCAATAAAGTAAAGATGGCAATGCCATACAGATGGGTTCAGTTCTTCAATGCCATCCTTATCAAACCATTAAAGAATTACTTAATAAAACTAGAAAAAAAAATGAAATTTATATAGAATGAAAAAGGTCAAGAATCTTAAGGTGATGAGGTTTGGCACAAGACAGTTGTGGAACCCCTTCTGTTCAGTGCAGGTCCTTCATAAAAGAATTTACTAACCCCAAAAGTTAGACTGGCAAAAAGAGGTTTACTGGCACGGGAAGTCAGCCTTTGCTAGGAGGATGACTTCCTTAGTAGCACAGTCCTGGCAGGAAAGTAAAGATCTAGAAGAGGAATCCTGGCAGAGTTAAAAAGGGATTAACACTGAGAAGAGAGACTCTTTACAGCGGGCAAAGGGTCCTCACAGGCAGCTATGCCAAGGAAAGAGGCATGTGCCACGTTCCTGTTATGGGCCTCTGCAAAGAAGGGCCCCAAGTTGTCCCTCTTTATAATTTGAAACTTTAGCTACGGGCCGAGTGCAGTTTGAGTTGAAATCAGGCAGAAATCTGGTGACTTGAATAGAAATTTTTCAATTGAATGAATCCAACTCAAAAGATGTAATCTGTAGTGAGTGTTATCAATGGGTGTGTCAGTCTCCTCTGGATAACCGAATGAAACTACTTATCTTGATTCCCTACAGCAGGTCTTTCTCTGGAAAGAGCTTCTCTGAGAGTTCGAGTTTCTCAAGTGTTCTCCCCCAAAGTAAGAGAGACAGTTTCAGGGTTCCCCACATCAAAGGGAAATAATAGGGGGAAAGTGCAAACAAAGAGCAACTAGTAGTGCCGGATCTCCCACGATACAATAAAGTAATTCTGAAAAAAAATCTGGTGCTGGTTACAAATATATATTGATCAGGGATGAGATTAGGTACACAGTATTCAGAAGAAAAAGAATCTAGTAATCTAATATTAAGAAATAAAACTGTCACTCTTTGCAGATGATATATAGAGAATTCTAGAAAATTATCCAAAAATCTACTGGAAACAATTCCCAGCTTTAGTAAAGTTGCAGGATATAAAACAAACTTACATAAATCATCAGCATATCTATACATTACTGAGATAATCAAATGCCATTTTATTAAAACTGCTGGGAAAGTTGGGAGTTAGTAGGGAAGAAATTAGGTTTAGACCAACACCTTATACCTAAAGCCAAGATCAAAACCAAATGGATAGGTGATCTAGATTAAAAAGATTGCATTATAAATAAGAGAAATGAGAAAGGAGAACTATGGATAGGGAAAGAGTTCATTATAACAAGGGAAAGAAAATTAAATGGATAAATTTGTGTGAATTTAAAAAGATTTTGCATTAAAAAATCTAATATAACAAAGATTAGAAGGGCAACAATTAGCTATCAAAAAAAGTTTTATTTTTAAAGCACTTCACATGTCCTTTTCCTACATTTCCAGTCTTATCAATGCTAACACTTAACTTTGATTCATTGGTACTGACATTTTTGCCATTCTTCACACACAGGAATTCTATCCCCTGATTCATGTCTTTCTCCTAGCTTTCTGTTACCCATTCTTGGAATGGTATTCTTCATTTCTGCTTCCTGCTTCTTTGACTTTCTTTGATTTTGACTTCAAGACTTGGCTAAGTGGCCCCTTACGAAGTACTTTTCTTCTAGGTCTGTTGTGCCACAGTTCCCTTTTATTCTGATTCAGTTTCCCTCATTGTTCTGTTTCAGTTTCCCTAATTGGTCCTGCCTCAGTTTCCTTAATTGTTCTACCTCAAACCGAGCCCTCCCCCCCAACTCGGCTTCATTGAGACTGATAACTCAGGGCTATTTACTCTAAGGTTATAAATTGTTAATGTACAAATTCAAGATAAGGGGCAGTCCAGACTTCCTGGATCTAAACTGAACACCTCCTTAATTCCCAGTTTGTTAAAATTTATGGTCCTAATCCTGTCATTGTTCTTCTTTATCCCAACTTTTCAGAATGTCCAGTGCCTCCCCTCACCCTGTCAGAACTGGATTGATAGTCCTCCATTCCCACTCTAAGTGCTCTGACTCTGCCCCTGCCTCAGTCTACCTCTGTAGCTGAGCCATGTGTGTGTGTATATACTCCATGGGAAGCACACATTAATTGCTGGATACTTTGAACATCAGCCCTGGGGGCAGCACAATCTCCCTTTCAAATAAAATGTTAAAAACTCTAATCTCTATCTTGCCTCAGTTTCTCAGGCATTACTGGTCTTCCTGATAAGTTTCTGCTTGTTTCTTCCATTTGGCCTAATCTTCTATTTACAATGTATATGTTTTGTATTTACCAAATTATCATTATCACCTTAGAATATGAGGTTCTTGAGTACTTTTTTTTGCCTTTCTTCGTAACATTTAGTGCCTGGCAAAAAGAAAATACTTAGTAAACATTTGTTGACTACTGACTTTATTGAATTTTAAGGAAACAATATTTAGACCTAAAATCTTATTTTGCTTCATATCTAAAGTCTCATCAGTTTCTAAAGGAAGAGGCTGCATTGATGAAGTTTAGCATTGGGGTACCTAAATGAAATTAGGGTTTGAGGTCTAGTGGCAGGTTCGGGGTACAGGGAGTCAAATAGAGCTCCCCTGCAACCCCTTTGGATTCTGCACAAGGATACTGAGTTAAATGAAGTCTAGTGGCGGCTCAAGAGTCCCCTGTAAAGGAATTTACAGACCTGAAAACCTAGATTGATAAAAGAGGTTTATTATGGGGTTTGGAAGTAAGGTTAAAAATCTAGTTAGTAAAAGTGAAGGTAGAGATAAGAGGACACTGGAAACAGTGTTCCAGTGGGTAGAGATCCTTGGCCTGCCAGGCGTACGGCTGCTATGTTTTGACCCTCTGTAAAGAGAGGGCTCCAGCTTGGCTCTTTTATAATGAGAGATTTAGCTAAAGGGGCCTATGGGTGGAGTCCCAAGTTGGTTCCTCATCGGGTTTCAGTGAGGGCTAAAATTTGCTTGGTGGGGGGTTGGGAAACCTAAGCAGATCATTAGAGAATGGGAGCTGGGACAGCCCAAAGATTGTGAGAGTCCAGATCTTCTATTGGAATTCAAAGGGGTGCTTTTGACTAGGATTTGTGAATCAAAGGTCCTAGTTTCTTGAATTAATAATGCTGCAGCCAGGAGGGGTTGGGAATCACAAAGGAATAAATCAATCTGAAAGGACTAGTTTCTCAAATTGACTACAACCCTCATCAGGATCAGCTTAAGAAATAGCCCATATTTTCTATAACTGATTAGGATACTAACCTGACTTTAAAAAGTTAATGCATTAATTAGTTTCATTAATGCAGTTATGAGCAATATCTCTTTATCTTTGACTAGAATGAATGTTTTTAGGAATAGGAAGGGTTGACATTTCAAGTTACTATTGTTCTGCTTGAACAAATCACAAACCCTAACCAAGATATTTTACCCGTTTAATGGAGTTTTGAATTGGTTTCTTAAGGTTACATTATTATTAGAAATAGTTTGGGTCAGAAAGATTTTCAATAAACAGGATAAACTCTGGTTCTTATGCTCTCTCTCTCTCTCTCTCTCTCTCCCTACCTTTCTGTCCATTTTCTGATTTTTTCCGAAGAAATACTTGAGTTTAATTAATCAGTTTTTCTCCTGATAGGCATGTGCCTGAAGAGCAGACTATCAAGTTTTTCTTCCATATATTGATCTTCTAACCTCCATTTCTTAGTCATCTGTCATTTAAGCTCTTACTCTGTTTCAAATTTTGGGGAGACAAAGAATGGCAGAAATAGTTCCTGCTCCTAAAGAGCTGTGATAGGAATATATTAATTTAGGATAAGCAGTCCCATTTTGTTTTAACCCTCCATTTGGTGACTAAGTAGTTGTTATATAATCTGTGTTTCTGAAATAAGCTAAGCACTTGCATGATATAATTTGGTAATATATGTTTCCCATATTTTATAAACAATTACTAATGAGCACCAATTCCTATTAAAAACACTAGAATGCATAGAGATAAAGGGAGCTTTCCTGAAGATAATGACTATCTAAAACTAACAGCAAGCATTATTCCCAATAAGATCAGAATGCCCATTATCTATTATCTATTATCTATAAACTATTATTCAACATTGTACTATAAATGTTGGCTTTAGAAATTAAAGAAATTAGAATAGGCAATGAGGAAATAAAACTGTCACTTTTTGCAGATGATATATAAATAGAGAATTCTAGAAAATCATCCAAAAATCTACTGGAAACAATTCACAGCTTTAGTAATGTTGCAGGATATAAAACAAACCTACATAAATCATCAGCATATCTATATATTACTGACAAAGCCCATCAGCAAGAGATAGAGAAATTCCATTTAAAATAACTGTAGGCAAAATATTTGGGAATCTACCTCCCAAGACAAATTCAAGATCTATATGAATAGAATTACAAGATACTTCTTACACAAATAATATCAGATCTAAACAACTGGAAAAATATCAATTGTTCATTGGTAAACTGAGTTAACATAATTAAAAATGACAATTCTGCCTAAATTGGTCTACATATTCAGTGCCATACCAATCAAACTACCAAAAAATAATTTTCTAGAACAAGAAAAAAAATAACAAAATTCATCTAGAAGAACAAAAGTCAAGAATATCAAGAGGATTAATGAAAAAAAAAATACAAAGAATGGTGGCTTAGCAGTACCAAACCTAAAAGTATATTATAAAGCAGCAATCATCAAAATTATTTGGTATTAGCTAAGAAACAGAGGGATAGATTAGTGGAATAGATTAGATACACAGGATACAATAACCAAGGCTATACTAGTAATCTAGTATTTGAGAAACCCTCAAACTCCAGCTTCTGAAATAATAACTCACTATTTGACAAATTTTTTCTGGGAAAACTAGAAAATAATATGTGAGAAACTCAGCATAGATCTACATCTCACACGCAGTACCCATAAAGTAAGGTCAAAATGAGTACACGATTTGGGCATAAAGGATGATACCATAAACAAATTACCTATCAGATCTTTGGAGAAGGGAAGGATTTATGACAAAAGAACTAAAGAACACTATTAAAGGCAAAACGGATAACTTTGATTATTTTAAATTAAAAAGGTTTTGCACAAACTCAACAGAAACAAGATTAAAAGAGAAGTACAAAGCTGAGAAAAAAAATCTTTACAGAGAGTGTTTCTGATATAGGTCTCATTTCTAAAATATAGCAAGAATTGTGTCAAATTTATAAGAATACAAATCATTCTCCAATTGATAAATGTTTAAGGGTTTGAACAATTTTCAGATGATGAAATTAAAGCCATTTATAGTCATTATGAAAAAATGCTTTTAGAGCAAAGCATTATTGATTAAAAAATACAAAGTAAAACAATTCTGAGATTGTGAAAACACCTCTCAGATTGACTAAGATGACAGGAAAAGATAATGATAAATGTTCAAGAGGATGTGGGAAAACTGGGACACTAATACATTGTTGGAGTTGTGAAATGATCTAACCATTCTAGAGAAGAGTTTGGAACTATGTGCAAAGAGCCATCAAAGTGTGTATCTCCTTTGATCTGGTGCTGCTTGAGTCTGTATCCCAAGGAAATCATAAAGAAGGGGAAAGGACCCACATGTGCAAAAATTATTTGTGGCAGCTCTTTTTGGATAGCAAAGAATTAGAAAATGAGTAGATGTCCATCAATTAGGGAATGGCTGAATAAGCTGTGGTATATTGTAGAGAGCCGGAACTTTGAAGAAGTGTACTTGAAACAAAGTGTTGATGGTTCTCTAGTTCACATATATATTTAGTACTTAGTATGATGATGTAATGGTTCTCTAATTTACACATATTCAATATACTGTAATGATATAATTATACTAAGATATGTAAGGGCTGAGAAGGACTGGAAATGATCTTTGATCACCCTGGGGCTCTCCTGCTTCCTCCACTAAGACCAAGGACTAGGGCTGATCCCGAGATCCTCCAGAAAGCTAGCCCAGACATTAAAGTATATGAAGATAATGGATTATTGTCCTATAAAAATGATGAAAAAGCTGATTTTAGAAAGGCCTGGAAAGATTTACACAAAGTAATGCTGAGGGAAACAAACAGAACCAAGAATACATTGTATATGATAACAGCAAGAATGTGTGATGATCAACTTTGAAAGACTTGGTTCTTCTCAGTTGTTCAGTTATCCAAAGCAATCCCAATAGACTTTGGAAAGAAAATATCATCTGCATCCAGAAAAAGAAGTGTGGAATTGAATGTAAAACAACACATACTATGTTCACTTCTTTGTTCTGTTGTTTTGTGATGGTTTAGTGTTTTTTTACCCCATGATTTTTCCCTTTGCTCTGAATTTTCTCTTCCAACATGATCCATAAAGCAATATGTGTTAAAAATAAATAAATTTTAAAAATAATTGCTAATGATGTATCCCCCAGATTTGGTAAATAGCTATTAATAAGGTAGACTTTTGTTCCCCAAATCTGGTAAATAATTGATTAAATAGTTGCTAATGCTATTAACTTTGATAGCTTCACTATAAGCTTAATCATTTGCTAATAAGAATTTAGATATATTCACCAGAACCTTAAAATTGCACAGAAGATCCCAATCATCATCTTGTTCCTTGGTCTCCATTAGGACAGACTTCTTTGAGCAGATCCAATTGATAAAGACTTGTCTGAAGGTCAGTCCAGAGAGAGGCCTGGGCAAAGAGAACCTGTTCTCAGTCAGCATAAAACATTTTACCAGGATCTTTAGGAATCAAATTCATGGTTTGTTTTTAGAGAGGCTGATGTTTGTATTGTTCATAATCAATAAAGTTTTATGGATGCCTTATGAGAATAACTATAAGAGTGTATTTGTGCACCATCAGCATCCATAATGACAAATGAATTTTACTTTGTGAATGGACTCTGAAATATAGGAGATCAAAATCAAATGTCCATATGACATGCAAACAATAAGATCTACACTGCATAAATTAGAGGTAGCCTGAGACCAGAGGCACTAGTAATAAAGATCAGGAAGGTAACTTGAAGAAGGGGAGACTTTAGCTGACACTTGAAAGAAGCTTTGTTTCCTAACAAAGATGGGGAGAGAGAGGCATTCTAGGCAGTACAAATGCTCAAAGTGAGGAGTGTCTTGTTTCAGGAATAGCAAGGAAGTCAGTTATTAGATCACAAACACAGAAAGAAGTGATATGTAAGTAGAACAAAAAAGTAAAAGGGAATCAACTTATGAAGGGCTTTAAATGCTAGATTCTTCAAGTCATCTTTCATATAATTGCCAAAATAATCTTCCTAAGCAACAGGTCTGACAATGTCACTTACTTCCAAGAAAACCATTAGTGTTCCCCCAAATCTGCAGTCATATTTAGAATAAAATACAGAGTGCTTCAGCTGACATTTCAGACTCTACAATTGCAACCTGCCTCTCAAGTCTGTGATGTTCCAGTCAGACTATACTAGTAAGCTCTTGTTCAGACCATCTCTCATCAATTTACATTTGCTCATCCCATGCCTAAAATGAACTTTGCCCTCTCATTAATATCTCAGAATTTTCATTTTCTTTTAAGGCTCAGCTTAGGTATCACTTCTTCCATGAAGCTTTTCCTAATCCTCCATGTTGTTAGATCTTTTCAAATATTCTTAGAACATTTTAATCTCTCTTGCTCTCTTTACTGTCTACCTTGCATTAAACTTTTCTCCATTCTTTTATATCTTACATTCCCAAAGTAAAGTGAACTCAGTGACAGACTACATTATTTCTAACTTTATATCTCCGGTGCCCAAAAAATGTCTTTTACATAGTGGGCATTTATTAAATATTTGTTGAATTTTAACTTATTGATCAAGGTTGTGGGCTTTTCTAATGATGGGAAATTGGATATTTCATTAGTACTTCCTCCAGTGGTAAAGATTATCTTCTGATAATTTTTTTTTTTACCCTATTCCATTATTGTTGGTCTAAGTATCTATATAATTGGATTTTCATCTAAGTCTATGTTGTTTGTTGTGTTGATTCATACAAGACATTACTTAATAGAGATGAAGAGAATCTACATGAACATGAATACCAACAAAAAGGGTGAAGAGGGCATTGGAACTTATTGGAAGAGAGAGAGACTTTACAAGAGATGGATAGAAAAATTTTGGCAGCTGTTGACATGATATGGAGACATGACTGACTTCTCAATATGTCCCTGATTTCCAGTTCACTTCTTAGAACTTCAGAGACTTTCCCCTTAAGTAAGATAAGGACCTGTCTTGATTGAGATCTCATCTTGCTCCCCCAAAAGATCTTATTTACTTGTATATTTTCTGATATAATAGGCATAGTGGTATGTCTCATTGTACCATTTCCTTGGTTGAAATTATCTATTTTTCCATGATTTGTTTTTTGATCCATCAGGTCTTTAGGAGTAAGTTCTTTAGCCTCCAGTTAATTGTAATTCTTTCCTTAAAAGTTTTCTGTTGAATATTTTTTTTTAGTAAGAATGGCTCTTTTGCATTTTATGAAATTCTTATACCCAATATATAGTCAATTTTTTGTAAATGTGCCATGAATTTCTGTCACATATGCACATTTTTTCTGCTTCCATTGAATAACTATCATCACTAACTTTTCTAAGATTTCATTCAAATATTTAGTTTCTTTCCTATTTATATTTATATCTGTTTATCTATCTATCTATCTATCTATCTATCTATCTATCTATCTGTCTATCTATGTACCTATCTATTTAGATTTGTCTAGCTTTAAAAGGGTTACATTATGTTCTTCCATTATAGTTTTTCTTTTTCTTGTGAATAATTTAACTTTTGAGAATTTAGATGCCATGTCA
Source organism: Sminthopsis crassicaudata (assembly GCF_048593235.1). Classification (NCBI taxonomy): domain Eukaryota; kingdom Metazoa; phylum Chordata; class Mammalia; order Dasyuromorphia; family Dasyuridae; genus Sminthopsis; species Sminthopsis crassicaudata. The sequence goes on along the minus strand of NC_133618.1, from coordinate 537,261,103 downwards.
TTCAGTACATATATATTAAATACTGGTGTTAATTCATTGTCTTCATTGAAATTCATTCATATACATTTGAATATAATATTATTTGTCATTTAACTTTATATTAAACAAAGCTTTTTTACTGTTAGCTTGTTTGAGATCATGATTGCTATCCTTCCTTTTTTTGAATTCACTTAAAGTATTTTAGATTCTGTTCCAGATCCTTATTTTAACACTCTGTACATCTTTATGTTTCAAATGTGTTTCTTGTAGATAACATATTGGATTCTTCTAATCTATTCTCTTAATTTCTTTTGATTTTGGAGTCAGCTGATCCAATTTGTGCTTACAATTTGATAATTGTGTATTTTCTCTATTTTATCCTCATACTTCTTATTCTTTTTGCTGCCTCATCTTCTTCTCAAATAGCTCCCTAATGGTTAGCAAATAGTTTATAAAATTCCATCATTGAAAGCAACCTTTGAAGTTATCTAGTTCAACTTCAATGAAAAGAATTGCTTTTTCCAATACATTGGCATTAGTTTTCAATTGGACATTTCCATTGATCAGGAACATTAGATATCTCAGAGCAGCCCATTCTACTTTAGAACAACTCTAATTTTTAAGAATTCTTTATTGAAATCTGCTCCTTGGCAGCTTGTATCCATTAACATCTCTTTATGATAGTCTTTCAGATATTTAAAGATATATGTCTGATGTTCCCTGCCACCACTGTTTTTTTTTTTTTCCCTGGACTAATTACCTTCCATTCCTTCGACTGATTTTCTAAAGTATGGCATGATAATTGCCTGGCTTCTATTCCCAATTATCCTGGTTTCCATCGTGCTCGGTTTTTCACTTTGACTATGAACTTTACTTGTTATCACTTAGATGGAGTGGCATTATAGAATAGAATGTGCCTGAACTTTCTCAGATAGGATAATTGCTAGCTGTGTGATGGACAGAATATTTAAAACTTTTTGGGTCTCCATTTCCTTATTTGAATTCAGAGGGTCTGGTTGTGACATTTACTATCTGTGTGATTTTGGGAATGGTCACACAGTATCTCTTTGAACTTCAGTTTCCTCATCTGCAGGCAGAGGTTCTGAGTTTGTAACCTGGATCTGTAATTTATTGCCTTTGTAATTCTAAGCAAGGGGCAGCTAGGTGGCAAAGTAGATAGATTGCTGGAAGTGAAATCTGGAAGTCCCTTCATCCTGTTTGCCTCAGTTTCTTTATCTGTCTAAAGAGCTGGAGAAAGAATGGCAAGCTTCTCTAGTATCTTTGCCAAGAAAACTCCAGATAGGATCACAGAGAGTCTATGAAATGACTGAACAACAACAATTTTGATCAAGTCACTTAAACTCTGAGTCTGTTTCCTCATTTGGGAATCAGAAGACTTGGATTCAAATTAAAGTTCTGCTCATTCCTACCTGTGAGCCCATGAATAGATCTTACTCTTCCTGTGATTTGACATCTTCATCACTATAATGAGGGTTTTATACTAGATAATGCCTGGGGCTCTTCTGGTTCCAAATTCTATTATCATATCAAATAGGGATAGTAACATTAACTTCACAGGATTGTTGTGAGGAAGGTAATTAGTAAACCTTCAAGCAACATAAAAATAAGAAGTATGACAGGTATGATGGTGATGATGGTAACAGGATAGCATAATAGAAATTCAATGGCATAATGCATAAACTACTGAAGTTGATATTAGGAAGATATGAGTTTAAAGAATCCCTTAGTCTGTGTGACCTTAAGCTGCCTTGGTTTTTTAATCTGTAAAAATGAGTGTTATTGATATCTTATACTTCATAGGACATGAGGACCGAATGAAATAAAATACATAAAGTGTTTTGTAAACTTTAAGGTGCCACATAAACATTATTTTATTATTGTTGTTGTGATTATCTAGAGAAAGTCAGTGAATCTTGAGCTCAAGCCCTGTCTCTAATACACACTGGCTATTTCAAAATGTGTTTAAATATAGGTTGAGACCCCATATGAGGACCATGTAACTTCATGTAGGGATTGGCAAAATTGTTATCAGTAAATGTTTGATTTATACAAATTAATTATACATAAATTATATTACTACATAAATAATTTACAAATCTATATATCCAATTTCTTAAAAAAAATATTGTTGTGAGTTATGAGTAGAAAAAGTTTAAGAATCTGTGGACTATATAACCTTGGGCAAGTTAATATATGCACCAGATAGTACCAACACTAAGTTATAGAGAAGGTTCCAACTGTAGTTTCATCATGGAGATTTTCTGGTACTAATGAAATTATAGGTCTGATCCCATCTCAATATGATCACTGCAGTTTAGATGAAAAACTGAATAGACAATAATTTTGACTCTACAGTTTCTAGTTATTCTTAAACTTTCAGAAGCCCTGTCCTCAATAAGATAATTATTACCAAGCTATGTGGAGGGTTATTCTCTTGGTATTTGGAATGAAACCAATCTACAAGCCAGATCTATCCTAGGGGTTAGAGGTTCTTCATTTCTATGAGATAAAAAAGGTGATTATGAAATAGGTCATCCCCCACTCCCTTTACCCCATCTTAATCCCTTCCACTTCTTCCTTCTTTCCAAGACTGGAACCATGCATGAATACCAATGCGAGAATCAGACCAATAAGTCCTATACATAATGTATGTATTATCTTGTGGTCAAGTTTCCACTACTTAAGGCTTTAGTTGTCTGTCTTTATATCACCCTTACCATTGTATTGTATCTGCTGTAGATCAAGGGGCTAATGGAAGTTCTAAACATTATCTACAGATAAGACCTGGTTGGATGATTTTGTTTAAAGTCATATTAGCAAAGGTGAAGCCAAGATGTTAGAATAAAAGCAGGGACTTGCTCCAGCTCTCCCCCAAACCTCTCCAAATACCTTTAAATAATGACACTAAACACGTTTTAGAATTTCAGAACCTACAAAAAATGGAGTGAAACAAGCTTCCAGCTGAAGACAATTTATAAGTTCAGCAAGAAAGATCTGTTGCATCTTAGTGAGAGTGGAGTACAGTTCTTGTCAGCCCCAGCAAATCATTGAATCAGCAATAATGGCAGCAGCAACTTCCAGTGGTCTTAATTCATAGATAGTAAGGGGATTGAACAGCTGGTCAGAAGGTGATTACAGAGGTAGGTCTCTTTGTTAGCACTGAGAGAGGAATCTGTTGCTTTGCCCATACTCAGATCTGAGTTGAAGTCCTGGCTCACAGTCCTAGGATAAGGAGATGCACTAGTACGTTAGAACTTAATGGAACTGACTAATATGTTAAGGACCCCATTTTAGTGCTTGGGTTGCTTATCAATTTTCTTGCATTTTTGCTACATGACTAGTTCAGTTCTGTTGTGCCACAATTTCTTTTTATTGTCCTGCCTCAGTTTCCCTAATTGTCTTATAGTTCAGGGAATTTGGTCACTCACAGATCAAAATAAAGGCCAAGAGAGTAGTAAACACATATCTCCTTGATCATACCACCTTGGAAGAATGGAAAACTTAGAGGTCTCTAGAAGGATCTCAGAAAATAGCTACACAAAATCCCCTAGCTTGGAAATATAACACCATTTTAACAAATTGTTAAACAAAGTCAAGTAATAGATTCTGACCATAGAAAATTACTATGGTGATGAGGAAAATCAAATTCAGAAGAAGATAATAAAGTCAAAGCTCCTCCATCCAAAACCTCCAAGAAAAATAAAAATTGGTCTTAAGCCTTGGAAAGAACTCAAAAGAGATTTTGAAAATCAAGTAAGAGAGAAGAAAAATTTGGAAGAGAAATGAGAATAATGCAAAAGGAAATACAAAAAGCTAAGTAGGAGAAAAATGCCTTAAAGAGCAAAATTGGCCAAATGGAAAAGGAAGTACAAAAGCTCACTGAGGAAAAGAATTCTTTAAAAATTAGAAATGAGCAAATGAAAGCTGATGACTATGATTAACAAAATCAAAGCAGAAGAATGAAAAAAAAAAAGAAAAAAATGTGAAATATCTCATTGGAAAAACAACTGACCTGGAAAATAGATCCAGGAGGATAATTCTAAAATTATTGGACACAGAAACAGAGCCTAGATATTATCTTGCAAGAAATTATTAGTTAGTATCAACTCTGACCTTTCTTTCTCTCTTATGACAAATTCCTGCCCAATTTGCCTGTGTAATTCTCTTCCAACCCTGCAAGATTCTTCAATGTTCCTTCCATGTTTACTTTAAGCTGATTCATTCTCCTTACAACAGCTAGATTTCTCTCCTTTACACAGGATGTCCCCAAAGTCTTAGTTTTAAACTTGAATAGATTAAAACTGCACTAAGATTTGTGGGACATCCTGGTCATATCTGCTTCAATTCTTTGGTTGCTCCTTGCTAAATAATAACGTTCAGATTCATTTTTCTGTCTTTCAAAGTCTTCTGCAATCAGGTGTCATCAAACCTCTCAATGTTTATTTCTGTATTCCAGTATATTAGACTATTCAATGACTTCTGTTTTGCTTCTTATCCTGTTTCTTATATTATTACCTCTGTTGGACTTTCCTTCCTTTCTTCATCCTCCACCTTCCATTTGCTACCTTCTTGTTTTTATCTATTATCACTTCTCAGCATCCCACCTCAAATTTTCCCTATTTTTTTAAAGTCTGGATCAAATCCGACCTTTTCTAGGAAGTTTTCTTTGTAGTCAAATAGATTTTAATATAGTTGGGCCATATCCCAAAAGGGATGCTGGAATCAACTCATTTTAGCTTAATAGAGAGCTGAATTAAATTTTCAGCATAACTATTCATACTTTAGAAATTGGCAAACCCTACAAATCAATGTTTGATTTGTTTTATTGTTTAGACATAAGAAAGTGATAGAGGAAATGTCAATAATGTTATACTTAAAAGTGTGTCACACTTGCTCTTTTTTTTTTTCTGCTAGAGTCAGTTATTAAACATTTATGAACATACCCAATTAAAGAACAAGATAGTCCCTACATTTCATGCCAAAGTATAATACAGAATTCAGTCCTTTGAAGCAGATCCCTGTAGAATGAATTATATTTCCCTACAGAAACAACATAGGGAGTTTTATTTTTGACCAAGGACTTATAATTACACATATAGTCATAGTCACGACTAGTTATAAACAATATGTCAAAAAGAAGGGACACACAAAATATGTGTCTGTAATTGTTTACTTATATAGAGAGAGAACTTGTGATTTTGTCCATAGGAACATCTTTCACCTGTGTAAATAGCAACCCTTCATTGGTTTTCCATCTTGTACAATTTTCATCCAGTTTTCCATAATTTCTTCATAGACTATCCAAGCAATGCATTGAAGGCTTTCCTCTATTTCTTTTCAATATCTTTTTTTTTTTTCCCCTGAGGCTGGGATTAAGTGACTTGCCCAGGGTCACACAGCTAGGAAGTGTTAAGTGTCTGAAACCAGATTCTTTTCAATATCTTGAGGACACCATTATAGTGCTTGGGTTGCTTACCAATTTTTTCCAATTTTTTTCTACATGACTAGTTCAGTTCTGTTATGCCACAATTTCCTTTTATTGTCCTGCCTCAGTTTCCCTGAATTGTCCTGCCTCAGTTCCTTGAATTGGTCTGCCTCAATCCTCCTGGTCGCAACTCCCCTCCTGATCATTAGGACTGATATAACTTAGGGCTAGTTACTCTAAGATTATAAATTGTAAATGTGTAAACTCAAGATAAGGGGGAGTTCAGACTTCCTGACTCCTAACTCCTCCTAATCAAGAATTTATGGTCTTCACTTCCCTCCCTGTCAGAATCCTGACTGATAGTTTGTTCCTGCTCTCAGTGCTCTGACTCCACCCCTGCCTCAGTCTACCCTTCTTTCAATGGAAGTTAAACTGGCTGCCAGAGGGCACATCCTCATAATCAGGGCAATAACCTTTTTATCCATTTTGGTTTTCCAATGTGGATAGTCAAGTTTCTCTTAAATAATTAAGAATTTCGATGAGGAGAATCTGGGCCTTGGCATGATGAGCAAAATGTCATTTATTATATTCTAGAGCTTTTGTAGAGCCTTATCACCCCCAGGGAACTCTTTTTATTTGGATCCTACAAAGGATATACTTCATGAAAAATGGCATATATATATATACTTCATGGGAAACACATTAGCTGCTGGATGCTTTGAGACATCAGCCCTGGGGGCAACATGGCCCCAGCACAATCTCTTCCTCCCAAATAAAATATTAAAAACTCTCTAATCTCTATCTTGCCTCAGTTTCTCCAGCATTACAGTTCTTTTTCTAGGTTTACATGTCTACTTTTAACATCTGTTATGCCATTGCTTATGTTCAAACCATCATTGGTTATCTTGTACAGTCTGCTTATATCAACCATAAATCATTCTAATATCCCTTAATGCTCTAAGCTCTAATTAGAGCCTAATGCTCTAATGTTCTATCTGATTTTTTTCTTATTTTTCTGAAATCATAGTGTACCTTAAGTTCTGGGCAGATAGAATCACTGGCAGACAATTGGGGTTAAAGAGAGAGATTTTTGCATCACATATCATTGAAAGCATTGCATAATTGTCTGATCAGTGAATCAATAAATCAACAAGTATTTATTAAGGACTTTCTGTGTACCAGGCACAGGACTAAGTGCTCTGTTTACAAAGGTAAAAATTAAATAGTTCCTGTCTTTAAGGAGCTTACATTCTAATAAGGGACCCAACATGCACATATGTAGATATAAAGAAGACACATATAAGTAAAATACAAGATAACCTTGTATTTTGTGCCTTGGAGGAGGCACAAATGTGATCCATCTTGTCACTTGGCTTAATCTGACTCATTTCAGATTCATAATTTCATGTTGTGGGGAAATCTTTATGAGAAAACTCATACTGATTACAGTACCGAAATACTGTAAAAAGCACTGATACAGATCAGTAACTAAACTGAAACTTATAATATTAAAGCTTTGCCTGAATTACTGAGGACTTAAATGCCATGTATAGGGATCACAAAGCCAGTCTAGGTCAGGTGTAAGATATGAACCTCAGGCTTCTTGGCTGTGTGAGATGCTCTATTTACTATAATTGATGAATTCTTCTTCCTTCTTTCAATGGAAGTTAAACTGGCTGCCAGAGGGCATATCCTCATAATCAGGGCAATAACCTTTTTATCCATTTTGGTTTTCCAATGTGGATAGTCAAGTTTCTCTTAAATAATTAAGAATTTCAATGAGGAGAATCTGGGCCTTGGCATGATGAGCAAAATGTCATTTATTATATTCTAGAGATTTTGTAGAGCCTTATCACCCCCAGGAAACTCTTTTTATTTGGATCCTACAAAGGATATACTTCATGAAAAATGGCAAGCCTTATCTTAGCCAAGGGATTCTTAACATCTTTATGTGTTAGAGAGGTCTGGGGAAGCTTATGGACCTATACTCAGAATAATGCTTTTAAATGCATAAAATAAAATACATAGGATTGTAAAGGAAATCAGTTATCAAAATATTCAAAAACAAAACCAAGTTCCAGAGCCAAGACCTCCTTCCCGAAGTGACAAATGTCTCCTGGTATCCCTTGCTTGCTGTTCAAGGGTGTGCTGGTGTTCCTTACTCCCTTTCCTACTTCCTTTTGTGTGTTTTATTTCCTATTACATTATAAACTCCTTGAGGGCAGGAACCGTATTTCTTTTTATTAATTGTATCCTCATCATAGCATATTATTACCTAGCACATAGTATTTAAAAGCACTTAAAATAGGTGTTTTAAGGGATTTGGATTACCAGGAATGCTTAGTATTTGAAGCCATTTCTGAATTCTTTCATGTGCAGGATCAGAATGTCCCAGAATGCCTAATTTAATTATTCTTTTCATCAATGTCCCCTTCCCTACAAAATATCTCTTAAGGCAGTTGTGGGAACTGCTTTTTACTAATTTGCTACAAGTACAGATGGATCTCTCCTATTTATAACCTCCCTTTCCCAAGGCCTAGACAGTGTTGGTCAGCAACCCACTTCCAAATTCTTTTAGGAGTATTCTTCTCTTGGTGGCTTTTTAAAAAGTTGTTATGATAGTAAAACAACATTTGTAAAGAGACTTTGCAAACCTGAAAGCACTATATAAATGTTAACTACTTTGTGGCAGCTAGTGGCAAAGTGGATAGAATGTTGAACCTGGAGATAGACTAAATTCAAACATAGGCTCCGACACTTACTGGTTGTGTGATCCTGGGCAAGTTTAACTTTTGTTTGCCTCAATTTCCCCACCTATAAAATAAAGTTAATAATAGCATCTACCTTCCAGTGTTGTTGTAAGGATAAAATGAGATAATTTTTATAAAGCATTTTGTAAATCATAAAATGCTATAGCAATGCTAGCTATGATGATAATGATGATGATGATAATTCTGATGTACATTTTCACCCTCTATTTGCTTTTCTGCCCACCATCTTAAACTAAGCTGTTTCTCCAGAGGTCTTTGAAAAGAACAGGAGGGACAGCTGGTAGCTGAGAGAGACAACCCCGCTGCAAGGCTGATGATTCATGTCCTTAGAAAATTATACAGTAGTTTAGGCAATTGATAATTAAGGCTTTTTTTTTTTTTTAACACCCTTTACAATCTCATTTCTCTAATATGGAACTGGCACTAGCACTGGAATTGGTTCTAAGAAGAATAGCTGCTTCTTCTTGTTCTGGTGGTTATTCTGGGGGTGCCTATGTTTTAACATAGGGCTCAGGAGCTCTCACTGGTGTGATTCCTCTTAATAATCACTCAGTAGTTGTTTTTTGTTTTTTAAGTGAAGACATTTAATCAAATGATATAGCAAGAATTACAGAGTACTTTCCTCCAGAACCTTATGTTCATTCTCCCTCAAATACATGCAGAATCTGTAGGGAGGGAAATGTGCATATAAAAGTACAACTTCTAAATAAACTGTTAAGTGAGGTGCAGGTGTAGGGCATTATATACTAAGTGCAGTGGTACTGAAATTTATGTGTAGGGAATATATGTGATAAAGGCAATTCATAACTATGTGATGAGGTAAATGGATTCTAGCAAAATAGTGCGTCTCTGGCAGCAAACCAGTATTTTGAGGGAGCTCCAGTCAGCAAGCTGACCTTGGAGAGTTATCTTTGTACAGACAAAACTATCCTGTCCTGATGTCCACTGTTACCTTATACATTCTGGAGGTTAAGCTATAGATGTCAACTTCCAAGAGTATCTTGTATCAACAGGACCACTATGATCACCAGCTGATTTACTGAAGTACACAATTAGCATAATTATTTTATCTTGTTTCAGAGCCCTTTTCCATAAAAGGTCCTACCTCTCTCCTTATTAATTGGGAGTTTATTAGGAACTTTGCCTGCTTGCTAATTGTCATAATTGCCCCTTGACAATGGTTTGAGTCTGTGAATTTATTCTAGACAACTCCCTACCTTCATGACTTGTTGGATCTTATCATATGAAATAAGACTTTGATGTCTTTTCTTTCTCTAGTGGATACTCATGGTCTGCTGAGTTTTTTTCTCCTTTTTCTTTTTATCACTTAATGGTATATATTTTTTCCCCAATTACATATAAAGATAGTTTTCATTTATTTTTGTAAGATTTTGAATTCTGAATTTTTCTTCCTTTCTTCTTTCCATCCCCCTCCCTAAGATAGTAAGCAATTTGATATAGTTTATTCATGTATAATCATTTAAAACATATTTACATATTAGTCATGTTGTGAAAGAAAAATATCAACAAAAGAGAAAAACCATAAGAAAGAAAAAACAAAAAAAATTGTGAAAATAGTATGCTTCAATCTGCATTCATACTCCATAATTTTTTCTCTGGATGTGGATGGCATTTTTTAATCCCAAGTCTATTGGAATTTCTCAGATCATTGTATTGCTGAGAAGAGCTAAGTCTATCATAGTTGATCATCATACAACATTGACATTATTGTGTACAGTGTTCTGAATCTGCACTCTTCACTCAGCATCATTTCATATAAATCTTTCTGGGTTTTTCTCAAATCCATTAAACATGGTTTCAGTGACAGATAGCTTGCTTTCAACTAGGTTGTACTGACTTCTTACAGTATGCATAATTTTACCTGAATAGATTAGTCTTTTCTTGGGCTGGGTCAAAGAGGTCACTTGAGTGCAATGCTGGACCCTCAGGAGTATTGGCTGCTGCTGAGTTGAGCAAGTCACTTGGCAGCTAGGCTATGGCTGTCAATCTCAGCTACCTCATCACTGTCAATCACTACTAGACTTTTACTTTTTCCAATAAATTGTTTCTGGCAATTGGTTTTCATATCAATGAATTTTTTTCTTTTTAATCCTCCTGTCCTTCCCAGAGAACTATCATATAACAAAAACTTTTGAAGACTAAAAAAGGAAAAAAAAGAAGAGAAAAACAATTAGGAAAACCAACCCATCTACTGGAAAAAATGGAAAAATGGCTGTCTTTTCATTGCTGGATGCAATGATCTACTGCATACCCTGACCTCATTTTTTTTTTTTTTTTGATGGGAAGCTGCAGTCTTTATCATATTCAGCCTCTGGCTTGGCAAAACATTACACAGCTTTCTTTCCAGGTGGAGTTAATTGTACACATTACAAGGGCAATGATACTTAGCCTAAATTTGGAAAATACTCTTCTTTCTGACTCCTTTAGAGAGGGGTTTGCCACTCCTGGAGGGAAGGCTAGTTTCTCTTTATAGACAGACCTTCCAGGTTTACAGATGGCTTTCCTCAGGAAAGGACCTTACCTTAAGTTATTCAGTCTAGAGTCCCTACCTGGACCTAGTTGGGTCTTATTATGCAGGTGAGTGGATAAAAAAAACAAAACAAAATTATTATTTACCCTTAAGGCAAATTATTTGTTTCCCTGGCTTATGCAATTTTAATATCCAAGTCTCAGACCCTTTTCTAGGTATGGAATATTTCCTTTATTTCTAAAAGGCTTCCTGCTTTACATTTCAATGTTCATGCCTCCTAGACTTTCAACTTCCTAAAATTAGAAATGGCATACCTTGACACCTACATTAGGGTGGAGATACTGGGAATAGAGAGGAATTAAAAGTGAGAAATCTTACGGAGTTGAAATGGATTAGTAGAGAATTAGATATGACTAGGGAAGGAGAGAGAAGAAACAAAGATAACTCCAACATTTTGAATATGGGAGCATGAGTAAACAGTGATACTACAGATGTGAAATCAAAAGGAGGAACGAATTTAGGAGAGAAGAAAAGCTTGGTAGTGGACATGCTGAATTATAGGTGCCAGTGAGACATCCAGATGGGGATGTTCTAGAGACATTTGGAGATGTAGATTTAGAACCATGTGTGGGATGGAGATTGAAATTCGAAAATAATTTATGGAGAAGTTCTTTAAATTGTAAGAATAAATGGTGGGCAATGGATAGAACACCAGCCTTAAAGTCTGGAGGAGCCTGGGACACTTAACTATCCTAATTGTGTGTGTGTGTGTGTGTGTGTGTGTGTGTGTGTGTGTGGTGGGGGGAGGATGGGGAGGGAAAATGGTGGGGAGAGTGGGGGGTGGGGGGTGGAGGGAGGGAAAAGAGATTTTCAGGGGAGAGAATGTAAGAAGGAAAAATAAGAGAACAAAGGAAAAACACTTTCCGTATTTACTGTTTAATCAGGATTGTGATAGCAATTTTCTACTGATCTCCAGAATATTTTCCTTACTTCAGTGGAGTTCAGTATATGGCTCACAGGTTTTCTCTCTTCTCCTACTCCTGCTGTCATATATATTGTTCAATTGTGATCAACTCCATGATCCATGGACCAATTATCCATGGAAATATTTTCTTCGCAAAGTTAATGGAGTGATTTGCCATTTCCATCTCCAGTTTTATTCTGGTAGGTATTAAGCCAGAGTCACACAGCTAGTAACTGAGGTAAAATTTGAACTCTAATCTTTCTGACTCTTGGTTCAGTGCTCTATCCATAGTACCACCTAACTTCCATATTAGTAGACTTTAACCTACATGATACTCTCTCAAACATATTGTTCTCCTAGTTTCTTAATCCCATCTCCTCCTTCCCACCTCAGCTGTACATAAAGAGAAACATACCCTTGATTTTGCTAGGATCACACACTTGTGTTCTACTTCCAAGTCCATGAACCATGAAATTCTCTTAGCTGATTTTTTTTTCCTTCCCCTGGGAATGAGTTTCTTTGCTTTTGCCTTTAAAATGAAGGAGTTAGACCAAAGTCCCTGCTAATCAACATTTCTGTGATCCTCTCATTTAAGGTGAAAAGGAAACTTACTGGGCAGAATTGAAGGGTAGAAAGAGCAACACATAGTGTGAGTCAATTGTGAGGTCTGGTAGAGAATCTTAAAATCCCAGGCAGACTTGAATTACAGACTTCTTGCTGTTCTTCAGTAGTGTCTGACTCTTCATGAGCCTGTTTGGGATTTTCTTGGCAAAGATATTGGCTGGTTTGCCATTTCTTTCTCCAAGGGTCTGAGTCCAGATTTCAACTCAGAAAGATGAGTCTTCCTTTCTTCTGGCCCAACATCCTGTTCAATATGCCATCTAGCTGCTCTAAAGGTTAAGGGACTTGCTTAGCTGGTGATAAATAAATGAAGCTGGTTTTGAAGTTCGGTCTTCCTGACTCCAGGCAGACAGAGGTTAATGACTTGCCAAAACTCATAAGAACTACAGACTAGATGTGAATGTAGGCAGAGCTGGTGTAGGGTGGGGTTTGGTCACAAATAGGTATCTCTCCTGGGTTAGTGGGTAAGCCAGGCTGAGGCTCAGTTGATTAGCAGCAGTCTTAGGGAGGAGTACATTTTTCTGAGGACCTTTTATCTAGAATCTTCTGGACTTCCCTTGTCAGCACTTTTCTGGAATTGTCCTTCTGGGCTTGAAGGACTATGTGCTTATCTTTGTGCCTTTAACTGCTCTCAAATTTGTATCCCAGATAGCAGTAGCAGTGTTATAATCTCTTGGGTGAACTCACAGGACTCTCCTAGTAGGTTTGGTTATTCCATGGAGTAGTTATGATTGAATACTTGTATCTTTTAGGTTACCTTCTGGTTCCATGACTGAAACCTTGACTTCTGACCTTAGCCTTGCTATTCCTTTTTCTCATCCCCAAATGCTATTGCTGTCCTTCAGAAATTTTACTTCTTCCATAAAGAAGTTGACCATTTCACTGACCACTCACACACACAGAGATCTCTTTACTGAAACAGAAAAGCATATAATGTAGCAATTTCTAACAATATTATTTAATTTTACAATGACTAGCACCTTGCTTGTCAGTTATGGGGAGATAATGTTTTTTGACTTGAATTGAATATATTGTTTGAACCTTCAATAAAACTACTAGCTTTTTTCAGGAAGGGGCCATGCGTTATATTTTTGTGGCCTTCGTAGCTTCTTGAACAATGATGAAGGCATAGTAAGTGCTCAGTAAATACTGACACTCAAAGGATTTTCAGGTTGGAAAGGATATTAAAGATCATCTAATCTATAATCTCTCACATTTTACCCTTGAGAAAACTGAAGGAGAAGTAATTTTTTGAATATGACAGAGGTAGTAGACGAGAGAGGTAGAATTTGAAGCTGGTTGTTAGACCCCACGTCCTGTCTTCTTTCCATTGGGCTATCCTTGTTGAAATGAATTATTTTACTTTATTTCAGCAACTTACAATATTAATTTTCCAAAAGTGAGACAGTTCACAAAGAGACTGAGGCTGGAAGTTCTGAGCTAGTTCCATATTAAGTTTGATAAGCTTTGGAATTGGGGACAGAGGCAGTGGGCTTCAGGCCCTAGGAGGGTGTAAACAAGGTTAAAGGGCTTGAGCCTATCGTTAGGGGAATCAAGGCCTGTGAATAGACCCTGCAATTCTAGCCTAGTCAGGATGGAGAAACCAGGTCTTAAAACAAGCAAACAAAAACAACATAAACCAACCTCCAAAGTGAGTTTGTGGGTGAGTACTTTCTTGTTTGTTTAATATTTATCAAGCACCAAGAATGTATGAGACACTATATTAGTTGATACAGGGTTGGCCTTTGGTGAAATTTGCATATGAAAAGATAACTGACAATGCAAGGCTGCATGTGCTATATGAGCCAAAGAAGGGGGCACAGACAATTAATTAGGGTCATGAAAGAGATCCCAAGGAGCTGGGAGTGATCAGGGAGGAGGACAACTTTTGTTAATTAAGAAACAAGATTGTACCTGCTGGGTCATATTTTTTATTCATTACCTTCCCACAAGTCACTGATATCTGTTAAAACTTCTATTATAATTTCAAATAGTGGAAATGTATTGGTTTTCATTTATTCAACTAATATTTATTATGTAAAGTGTTATAGTAAGAATTGTACCTGTTCTTTTATTTAATCTAAAAAAAAGAGGTTATAATAAAAATTTTATTATTTGTGAGAATGGTTTCTCTGGCATATGGCTTGGGGTCACTGGATATAAAGCAATAATTGTCCTACATTTTAGAAATCTTCATCTAGGAGGTTCTTAACCTTTTGTATACACATGGACCTCTCTGGCAATATGAAATTATTGCTCTTCTTACAATAGTTTTCAAATGCATAAAATAAATAAAACCAAATATAAAGGAAATCAAAGGTAAGTGAAAATAAAGATGCCATTTGTTTTCCCCATCCAAGTTCATCTATCCCATGATATCCATAGAAGGGTTCTTGGATTCCAGGTTAAGAAACCTTGATCTGATATTCTGTACAACAGAAAAAAAAAAGATAACTTAAGATCCTCAGGGATTCTCAGTTAGCAAACCAACTAGTTTCTTGACTTGTTCAGATAGGAAACTGAATAACAAACGTTCTAGATAGATTTTCTCAAGTAAGAATCGAAATCCAAAAGGTGTTTAATTTTTAAATAGCCATAAAATCCCATTTTCCTGACTCCTTGATTCCCTAAACATTCTGATTAATCAAAGCTTTACTATATCAGAATGAAAGGGATAGATAACCAGTATTTGGGGTTTTCTTGGCAGAGATACTGGAGTAGTTTGTTGTTTCTTCAATTAATTTATAGATTGTAAAGTTCTGTTGTCTGCAGAGACTGCTGATCGCTCTCTGGGAGATCAGCTGTCTCAACTCAATCTCTCGGCCGCCAACTCTGACCTAGAGTAGAGACTTCTCTCTTGCTCAATGGTGTCTTCTTTTATCCTCCCAGAGAATGGGCATTTGAGAATGCAAGGGCTTGTGAGAGAAAATACTTCAACCAATGAACATGCTCCTCTTAGAATTCCTAAGGTGTAAACTCTCTTTAAAGGCCCAAACCAAAGGTCTAAGCCAGAGAACTGTCAAGTCAACCTGATTTCTCACCTTGTAATTGTCCAGACAACCTGAGTTCTCACCTTGTAATCCTAACAATAGATGAAGAAACTGAAGTAAACAGGATAAAGTGACTTGCCAACGGTCACTTAACTAGTGTCGGAGGCCAGATTTAAACTCAGGAAGATGAGTCTTTCAGACTTCAGGCCTGGCACTATGCCACTTGGCTGCTTACATTCTATCAGAATTTAAATTTGAATGCAAACACTGTTGAGACCCATTTAAATTAATATATTCACTTAGAGCTAAAATAGGTTAGTCCAGGGTAGCAAAATAAAAAAAAAGGGCATTCCCAAATTAAAGCTACTTCCCAGTTACACCTTAGCCCCTCATTTCCTGGTTTTCAGGAATGTAGAATATGTATCAGTCATAGGTAAACTACTCATTTGTTCTTCTTCCTCGGCCTCTACCACCCAACCCTTTTCTTCTTTTTCGGGTTTGTCTGGTCTTGTTGCTTACAATGAATCATGCATTTCCTGAAGGGTAGGGCCTATCTTTCTCTACCATGTTGCAAAGCTCTGAGTCAAATATTGCCCACTTCATTAGTACAAATAATAAATGCTTTAGAGATTTGTAAATTCAGAGGTAGAGGAGAGGTGAGGAGTGGCCTGCAATTTATGGGTATCTTGTCTCCAGAAGTAGCATGTAAAATTAAATTTTGTGCTGGCCCGGATGACATTTACATTGTATGTTTTAAGGAATGTCACACTCCCCTTCCTGACCCAAATAATTTAATCTCTGGCCTTCTCTGGGATCATGCTCCCCCGGTACCTGACCAGAAATACCCACAAGGGAAATTCACTCCTTTGTGTTACACAATAAAGGATGTGGGGGGATACTAGGGACTGTTTCCAGAAGGCTATTAAAATGTAGAAAGGTAACCAAGGAGGGAGATGCTTGAGAGGGGGGATGGGAGAATGTCCATTAAACCCCTCTTATTAGCATAGGTTAGTTGATGAGATTAGCTAATTGCCATCTAAAAGCACTAAAGACTGGTCCAATGGGAATAAAATACAGCGCAGGTAAGTTTCTATCATCATCATATCTGTCCTTATGCTCCCCTCCATATCCCTGGTAACAGACGCCTGAGTCTAGTCAGCCACCTCAGTTCTAGATTGCTTTTGTTTCTGGGTCTCTTCTGAACTTCTGAATCCTCATTCCTGAACCCTTTTGCTTCAGACTACTGCTAAAAAAAGATATACATACATTTATATATACATATGTATATATGTATATATATATGTGTGTGTGTGTGTGTGTGTGTGTATGTATGTGTGTATATATATATATATACACACACACACACATTATGAACTTCCTAAGTGGGGAAATTTGGAAAAAACATTAAAAGTTTTTACATAAATATTATGTACATATAGTTATATCTAAAACCTTATAGTATGGTGGAAGACCACAAAAGGATAGGGATGATCAGTAGTAAAAGATGATTTGGGAATGGAGCAAACAGTTTTAGTTCCCAAAAAAACCCAGATTTGTTGCTTTGCAAAAGAATGAACTTGTATATCATTTGCATAATACAGTAGTAATTAATCTGTAGTTCAGAAGCACTAATATTGTCCTTTGCTTTGGATAATCTATTTTTCTCTAAAATGGAGCAAACCAAGCCCCACAACTCATGAATAATGAATGCCCCTCCTAGGCATCTTCAGCTTCTGCCTCCTGTGGTCAGCTTATTAATTTGGGAAGCAACATTTCTTTCTATAATAGTTGGGCTGTCATAGCTGAGGGCCACTAATCTATACACTGCAATCAATTTACCCAAGTTCTGGTATGCATTTTACATTTGCAGGACTTGGGTTCAGTTGCTAACACTTAGTTTCAGTACATCAGGTCGGCTCTGAAATTTGAAGGGCATGAAGGAAGGAATGAGACTTAGGCAACATCAGAAGTATTTCTCCATCCAGTAAAAGTCGAGCTGCCTCTTGCCTTGTTCCCTGCTCCCATATCTACCTGAATTTAGGGAATACAAATGCCTGGAAAAACAACGGCTTCCCCAAGATTAAAATAAAATGATCAAATCTCCAGTTAGTTTGAGTTTACTCCAAACCATCCAGGGACCAGATACAAATGACAGAGCTGACTTGAAGCCTCACGACATGAAAGGGGATTGGGCTGAGCTGAGAAGACCCATTTTGTTGTGTGCCTGGCACAGCCTCGGCTCTCTGCACCTGCATAATACACCAACACTCGGAAGAGCAGAGTAGGGCTCCTGCTGAATCACGTTCCTTTTAGGGACCCACACGGATGCGTCTTGTAACCTGCACCATTGCTCGCTTTCCAGAAGAAGCCTGAGACTTTGAGTTTAAGCTCTAAGAGGAGGTTTAGTGTTGTAGACTCTTGCCCCAAAACTGGTGTCTGAGATAAACTTAGGTTCTAAGCTCGGATTGTGATTATAGAAACAACCCGGCGAGGTCTGTCCGACAGATGCTACTGCGCTTTTAGAATGGATACATTTCTCTCGTCAAAAACCTGCTTCTAGCTGAGCCCAAGCCCTCACGGTGCCCCGTTTCCCTCCTGTCCGCTAGGTCTCTTCAGCAGCAGCACTCTTACATTTTTAAATGAGGAGACGTTGACCACCGCCTGTTTTTATAGCAGAAAAATGCCCTCCCTTCTCGTGGCACAGGGGAGCTGCAGAGCCACGACATAGGCGCGTTGGTGACCAGAGAACATTGCTCTTGGGGGGCGAGAAGGGACGAGGGTGCCGCAATGCCTTGGCTGCTATGAATGAATGAAAAAGCACCTGGGTTGGCTATGTGCCAGCCCGTGGTACCATGGAAACTGCATTGGGTTTTGATCCCAAGACCTGGGTTCTAATCTAGGTTTGTGGGACCTTGGACAAGTCGCCCTTCTCTAAGCTCACTGAGACTGTTAAACTCCTTCTGGGGTCTCCTCCACCCTGTCTCCAGGAGGAGGCTCGGACCCTTGCTCTCAGCCACTTTCCTCCTGGTAACGTCAGGGCTGGGCTTCGGGGAGCCTTTCAGCCGTCTGCAGTCTCGTGCTCCAGGTGGGTGGGGAGCCTCCCCGCCGCGCCGCCGACGGAGGGAAGCTGGACAGCGCCTGGGGGCCTCCTCCCAGGCCGGTGCCCGCGTCCCTCTGCGCGCCGCTTCTTCGGGGCTCCCCTCGGGCCACCTCCTAGCCGGCCTCGTTCCGCGCCGCCCGGGGGCTCCTGGGCGGGACGTGCAGAGGTAGGCTCGCGAGGAGTGTTCACCTCCCGTCCTCCTCGGAGCGGCGAGGATGGGGAGGGGGCGCGTGCCGCCCCTGGAGGCCGCCCTGGTGGCTGGCCCGACTGGCGCGCGGGCAGGGGCTGGGGAGCCGGGTATGGATGGCCGGGACTGCGGCCAGGAAGCCCGGGCTGGGGCTGGCCGGACTCTGCATCCCGGAACCTTTCTTCTGCAGCATGCGGTTTCCACATCGGACAGCATTGGGGGCTGGTACCGAGATTAACCGTCCCCCTTGGCCTCCGCCCCTTCCCCGCCCTCCTCTCCTCCTAAGGCTTCCCTTCCTCCTGTCCCAGAGTTCTGGGGGCTGCCGCGGCGCCACCGTTCCGTCCCGCGAGCAGACCCTTCAGTCTCCGTCCCGGGCGCTCCGCAGTCCCCACCGCGGCCGGTCCCTGTAGACTGGTGCAGGGCTGCGCGCAGGGCCGCCTCCTGCTGGAGACTCGGAGTGGGGAGAGGAGAAGAGTAGGGAGGGAGGAGGAGGAGCAGCGGCAGGAGCCAAAGCCGGAGGCCTCGGGCCGGACCCTCTTCGAGCCCTCCTCCGGACTCTTGCGCTCTCCCCCGCCCCCCAGATCCGCGGGTCCGCCCGGCGACCCGTAGATTCGGCGCGAGTCCGTTCGACCGTAGGAGGGGGGGAGAAGGGAGGGGTCTGGCCCGAGGCCCGGGGCGGCCGCCGCCATGGAGACCCCTTCAGCGGGCGCCCGGCGCCTCGGGGCCAGGGGGCGGCCCTGACGCTGTCCGCCCCGTCGGGGAGCGGGTCCTGGGACGTCCCCCTGCCCTCCCCTCCCCGCTTCGGCCGTCCGCTGCTCCCCGTGCCCTCGGCCGCTCCCTCTCCTCCTCCGGCCTCCGCTGCTGCCCCCGAGCGGCGGCGGCGGCCCCCTGTTGAATGGGCGGTGCGGAGCCGGGTCTGAGGCGCTGGCGGAGGCGGCCTCGAGGGGCAGGCGGCGGCGGCGGTGGAGGAGACGGAGGAGGCGGCGGCGGCGGCGGCGGCGGCGGCGGGGGCTACCATGGAGGGCCTGGCCGGCTATGTGTACAAGGCGGCCAGCGAGGGGAGGGTGCTGACCCTGGCCGCCCTGCTCCTGAACCGGTCCGAGAGCGACATCCGCTACCTGCTGGGCTATGTCAGCCACCAGGGAGGGCAGCGCTCCACGCCGCTCATCATCGCGGCGCGCAACGGGCATGCCAAGGTGGTGCGCCTGCTGCTGGAGCACTACCGAGTGCAGACCCAGCAGACTGGCACCGTCCGCTTCGACGGGTACGTACCCTGCCCTCCCCGAGCCCCCGCGTCACCCTCCCCCCTCTCACGCCTCCCAGCCGGCACGGCCGGCTCCCATGCAGTTTCCCAAGCACGGGCTTGGGGCCCCGTTCGAGGCGTGTTGTTTGCCCCGGCGGGGCTGGCCCTGGGCTAGGAGGGGACGATGGGGTCATCAAGTTACGTGTTCCTCCATCTCCGTGCTGGGGAAGGCCCTGAATTGGTCACCAGGGAAGCTGGAAAGTTCCAAAGTTTAGCTATTCAAGGTAAACGTTAGCACACCCCTAGTGAGGAGGTACATGACACATTGTGGTAGAAGATATTTTTACTTTTTTTGGTTAGTTACTATTTTTGTTAATTTATCCCAAGTACTCAAACATTTTTCTACCTTTTACTTTAATTACCTAAAAACAGTTTGTCAAAAATTCTACCAAAATTTATATTCCTCTCCCCAAATTCTATGAGTTTTTGATAGTTTTTCCTCAGTTTTTCCTCAGTTTTAGGAAGAAAACTTTTCTTACAGGTTTTAGATGAAAGGAAAATATTTCAGAAAGTTGTGGTTGAAACATTTAATAACAATCATTTCAGTGGGGTTTAACGTCTTTGTTTATCGTTAACACAAAAAACACATGTCATTTCATATACCACCTTGTCACTTTCACTAAATGTTTTTGATGGTGACTGGTCATATGCCTTCTATGTCATGGCTAACCAAGCTTGGTGATGTGGGAAGAATACTGGACACCCCTCCGTTCAAATCTTGTTAGCTGAGTAATCCTGGGCAAGTCACTTAATTTCTCCTGACCTCAGGTTTTTTTCTGAGGGTGATGGACTTGATAAAACTCTCCAGGTCCCTTCTGCCTCCCTCCATCTGGGGAAGAGGCTGATAATGAGGTGTGTGGTCCCTGGACCAACTCTGTCTGGCATCTTCTCAGCTACTGCCAGCTAGCCAGTACTCCTCCTCCCAGTGACAGCCTATTAAGGACATAGTCTGGATATGATCTGACCTGAAGGATGAATTTTAAAATGGACCAATGGAAATAATATGGAGAAGGTTGCTTCATTACTTGTCCATTTCAAGTTCTAAGAGCTGTTCTTAAAAAAAAAAAAAAAAAAAATTACCAGTGTTTTAAAAAGGGGAGGAAATATTGAATTGAGTCAGACCCATAGCCACCCATCTCATTAATTATTTGTATTGGTGCATATTTTTTAGAGTGTTGCTTCTTCAGTTTCCTCATTTGTAAAATAAATGTTTTAGACTAAATAGCCTTTGATATCCCTGCCAGCTCTAATTCAGTTATCCCAAGTCTCCAAAGGTTAGGGTTATTTTTATATATATATATATGTATGTGTGTGTGCGTGCGTGCTATGGAGCCATCATTTGTGAATTTAAAAGCCTTTTAAAGTGTACATAGCCATATTTAAACCTATAAAATTATTTTTATTAGTTTTACGGAGCCATTTTGTATTTTTTTTTTAATCAGTCAAAAAACATTTTGTGCTTTTTATACTTAGACCTCTTTTTTAGTGTGGAGGAAATGGAGATGCTAAGGAAGACAAGATACTTGCCCTCAAGAAAAATACAATTTAATACCCCTTTTTGAGATGTAACTCAGATCTCAGAAAACATGATTTTATTTAAGTTATTAATCATCTTCCAGGAAGTCTTACCTTAATCCAGCTGTTTATGTTATCCCTCAATTTACCTCATTTTCACTTTGATCATGTTGTCTGCTTTCTTCTTCCCTTCTCCTATTGGAATATAAGTTCCCTGTGGACAAGTGCATAACACACACACACACACACACACACACACACACACACACACACATATACACATTATTGTATCCCCAAGTGCAAAGGGAGGACTAGCTTTGGACAATTTGTGGGAAGATAAGACTTGAACAAGATAAGAGTTTTTGTCTGGACTGTGGTTTGATCTGTAGAGAGGAGTAAAGATGCCATTGTGATCACAGATTCATTGAAGTTTTGAAGTATTTTCCCAATGCCTACTGTGGGGGATAAATAAACATTTGTTGAGTTGAATTGAAATATATAGGGAGCACTGTTATTAGATGTTGTTTGTGATACAGAATAATAGACATGATCTCTGTCTTTATGGAGCTTAGTCTACTACATTTTTAAGTATAGTTCTGATAATCGGAACTCATGGACTTTTTTTTTTTTTTAAACCTACTTATACAACTCTAAGCTCTTTCTGCAGTTTTATAGTCATCTTGACATTTTGCTATTTAGAAAAGGTTAGACTCCATTTGCAGATTTCAAAGTTTCGTTTTGCTTTCTTTTAAGACTATTTACAAAAATGTTAATATGAGCACCATGTAAAGAACATGAGGCTCACTTACCTACCCTCTCTGTGGATGGCTTTTGAAAGGTACTCAGCAAAAACTTCATCTTATATCCCGGTGGCACTCTTAAGAAGATGGCCAGGCTGAGTTTTTTGATTAATATCCATGCATAGATAGTGTAAATGGTGATTGTCGTAGTTCTCTGAGCTGTAACCTTTGGGATTTTTTCTCGCTTATATGCTAATAGATAGAGGAGTAGGGCTGAAATATAGTTATCAGGAAAGGTTTCTTTAGTAGGAAGTGAGAAGAAAAATTCCTAGGAAAGGGAAGTTGTTAAATAAGAATGTTATAGAAAATGAACAGAACAAAGGGAGGGTGATATGTCATGTGACCCCTGGAATATTATGATGGCAGTCAGTTCTGAGGGACTGTTGTTGGCTTGTACTTTTAAAAAAAGCATGTGGTAGGGAGCTTTGTGAGAAAGGGGAGGGGCAGAGAGAGGAAGTTCTGAAGGCTTTCTTTTGGGTGCTTTGGTATCATTAGCACTAGTAATTGAAATGAGCTTTTATGGGGGGAAGTGATGAGAACTCCATCATTTAAGCTCTCTAAAATTAGGTTGAAGGAGTCAGTGAGCAGGGTATACTTCTGAAAACTTGGATCTAATAAATTATTTAATAAATGATTGTTAAAGTCTTGATTAACATTAAATACTGATCACCTACTAAATAATAAGGTTTTTCCATCCCAAATTCTTGTGATGTCATGAAAAAATTGAGAAACAAACTAAATTTGTAGGCAGATTATTTTCTGACTTGAAGTTTCATTTTCCTTAGCAAATCCTTTTTGTTGAATACTAGCTTATAAAATCTTGAATCTAAAATAAAATGCATAACTGAGAATTTGCACTATAATTTTGGTTTAATTTTAGAAAGCTGATTGTTTTTCAATAAGGCCACATTGCAATATGAATTTTCTGTTGTTAAAAATACTTGTATTTGAAGCAATGTACACTTTTGCATTTAAAGCTAATTAGCATATAAACATCTTTTGTATGAACCACAGATAGCATTCTCTAATCTGCCTATTCTCTATTATGCTTCAGATTTAGATATTTCTAAGTTCCCCTAGGCTTTAACATTTATAAATATGAGATACTTATGTAATGAATTTTATATTCATTTACCCTCCCTCATTTTTTTCTTTAGATTTCCTTTTGTAACTTAACCAAAGATGTATAATTTAAATATTATATCTTTTGTGATACAAATAAAACATCTTGAGTTAATGCAGCTAAAGAAGCAAGCAATTGAAATTATAATGAACAAGAAAAAATTAAATTAGTTTGTTTTCATCATTCTAAACTTTTACCTTTTATATAATGTGAAAGTGAATTTGAAAAATATAACATCTCCATGTTTCTAATAGTTTAAAGTTAATGTAGCTGGCATATAATAAATTTAACTTAAAAAAAAATTGCTCCAGGAAAACCAGATAACAGTGCTTCTAGAAAATCTGATATTTTAAAGTAAGATTTTTTTCAAGGAAAGGTATTGTGAAATTTGGGGAAATATTATAGGAATGTATTTTTTTAATGCAGAATGTTATTCAGTACGATTCAGTTACATGTTGAGTGACTATATGCTTAAGTTTCCTTCAAATAATTAAAAATACTTTTTCTTTAAAGTAACTTGTTTTCCTTAAATCAAAGAAAATTCAAAAGTTTTTTGCTTTTGAAAAAAGTTTGCTTTATCCTTTATAAAATTAAGAAAATATTTTTTATTACAAAATTGGTATTCTATTTATAGTAAAATTATAATAGATTTTGTTTTGCTGCTGTTTTGTGTTAGTAGTAATATCCATAGTAGTGGAGTTGCACTATTTATTTATTTATTTATTTTTAAACCATTCATGCATGCTTAAGGAACACAATTGGACCAGTGGTATTACAAAATTTATGATACAGTGAGATATTTTATAATGAGGCTTATTAAGTATATAGTTTTAATATGTAGATATCTATATATATCTTGATATAACAGTAAATTTTACCTTTAAATGTTATTTTTATTATTTTCTTTATAAAATATTCTAATTGGTCTATTTACAGTAGTGTTTCTGGCAGAATTTTAAATTTTCATATAGAATCTTACCGATTAAGTTTAAAAATGATTAACTCTCAGATCTAGGGAATTGGCTATATAACGAGAAAAAATGATCTAGAAATAAGCAAGAGGTCTAGTAGCTAGATAGAAGATAGTTTGTTTAGGCTTTTAAACTCCTTATCTAGAGGTTAAGTGGACTTGTTATGAATTGAGTTATGGGGGGTGGGGGTGGGGGCTGGGGGTGGGGGCTGAAACGGACTCCTTTGTTTTCACGGAATGCTGCTTGTTTTCCAGCCATTAATATTTTTTCCAAAATTAGTTTGACTTTTGAGAGAAGCTAGAATAGGGAGAATTTGCATATTCCAAACTCTTTAAAGTAAATAGAGGTTATACTGATCCACATCTTTCTGCACAAATGTTAATGGTGGAGCAGATTGTGTTAGGGAATTAGGTGGTATTAATATTGATCTTTGGAAAGGGAGATCTAGCAAGGACTGGAAAAGAGGAAGATTGGCACCCATTCCTATCTTGCTTCCTACATGTCAGCTCCAAAGAAAATTGTGTTAGGTAATTGCTACTCTCAAGTAATAATTTAAAATTTACTACAGGCTTTCCAGAATTAATTTCAATTTTGTCATGGGGAAATTTGTCACTCTTTCAAGCACCTTTTCAGGGTTTTGGTTTATTTATAAATAAATTGAATACTGGCCTAATACATTTGTCTTTTTGGTATGGAGGAAAGAGCAGTTGGATTTGGAGTAAGAAGACCTTTATTCACGTTGCAGTTCTTCTATCATATTCTACAAATATGACCACGGCAAGTTATTGAACCTCCCTGAACCTTAGTTTTCTCAGCTGTAAAATAAGGGGATTAGACTGGATAGCTTTAGGATTCTGTCTAAATCTACCTACCCTTTTGGCTTTATATATGCTTTTTTGTAGAATTTTTACAAAAAGTATATTCTTTAAATTAGGAATTTGTGTTGTACTCTAAGGTATTGAATTTCTAATTGTTTGCCTTTTGCATTTATAGTTATGTCATTGATGGAGCCACCGCTCTCTGGTGTGCAGCAGGAGCTGGACATTTTGAAGTTGTCAAACTTCTAGTCAGTCATGGAGCCAACGTGAACCATACTACAGTAACCAACTCGACACCCTTGCGGGCTGCATGCTTTGATGGCAGATTGGACATCGTTAAATATCTGGTAGAAAATAATGCCAATATCAGCATTGCCAACAAATATGACAACACTTGCCTTATGATTGCAGCTTATAAAGGACACACGGATGTGGTCAAGTATCTTTTAGAACAACATGCAGATCCCAATGCCAAAGCACATTGTGGGGCTACGGCATTACACTTTGCAGCAGAAGCTGGGCACTTGGAGATTGTACGAGAGTTGGTGAGGTGGAAAGCTGCAATGGTGGTGAATGGCCACGGAATGACTCCATTAAAAGTAGCTGCTGAAAGCTGTAAGGCAGATGTTGTTGAATTATTACTTTCTCATGCTGATTGTGACCGAAAAAGTAGAATTGAAGCTTTGGAACTTTTGGGTGCCTCATTTGCAAATGACCGAGAGAACTATGACATAATGAAGACATACCACTATTTATATTTAGCGATGTTGGAGAGATATCAAGATCGTGAAAACATTATTGAAAAAGAGGTTCTTCCACCCATTGATGCTTATGGAAATAGAACTGAATGCAGAAATCCTCAGGAACTAGAGTCCATTAGGCAAGATAGAGATGCTCTTCACATGGAAGGCCTGATAGTTCGTGAACGGATTTTAGGCTCAGACAATATTGATGTTTCTCATCCTATCATTTACCGGGGGGCTGTTTATGCTGATAACATGGAATTTGAACAGTGTATCAAGTTGTGGCTTCATGCTTTGCATTTGAGGCAAAAAGGTAACAGAAATACTCATAAAGATCTTTTAAGGTTCGCTCAAGTTTTCTCACAGATGATTCATCTGAATGAACCGGTAAAGGCCAAGGACATAGAAAGTGTTTTGAGATGTAGTGTTTTAGAAATAGAACAAGGGATGTCTAGGATGAAAAGTACTCAAGATGCTGATATCCACACCGCCCTGGACAACTATGAATGCAATATTTTTACCTTTTTATATTTGGTGTGCATCTCCACAAAAACACAGTGCAGTGAGGAAGATCAGTCAAGAATTAACAAGCAGATTTACAACTTGATTCACCTTGATCCCAGAACTCGAGAAGGGTCAAGCTTATTGCATCTTGCTGTCAACTCTAATACCCCGGTAGATGACTTCCACACAAATGATGTCTGCAGCTTTCCCAATGCACTAGTCACTAAACTGCTTTTAGACTGCGGTGCTGAGGTGAATGCTGTTGACAGTGAAGGAAATAGTCCCCTTCATATTATCGTTCAGTACAACAGGCCCATCAGTGATTTTTTGACCTTGCATTCTATCATCATTAGCCTAGTGGAAGCTGGCGCTCACACCGACATGACAAACAAACAGAAGAAGACTCCGCTAGACAAAAGTACAACGGGGGTGTCTGAAATATTACTTAAAACTCAAATGAAGCTGAGCCTTAAGTGCCTGGCTGCCCGAGCAGTTCGGATTTATAACATTAACTACCAAAACCAGATCCCCAGAACTCTTGAAGAGTTTGTTGAATTTCATTAGGTGACTGGATATGTAAAATCTTTAAATGTGGTGCTAAAAAAGTAAAGGACTTTAATCACAGACAATAGAATTACGTGTTTATAAATTCTACTTCTCTATCCACTACCCTTTCTTTCCCTTGGTCCTATCCTTAGTTCTATATTTGGTCTCTCTTGCTCAGACAGGAGTCAATTACAAATAAAATCCCAAGGAAAACCTTGGTATAACCATAATATAGTGTCTTTGGATATTGGTCAGGTTACCTCTCCCTGCCTCTTTTTTAAAGGAACAAATATAAAATATTTTGTTTAATCGTACTAAGGTACATTTATGATTTGCAGTTGATAATGTTTTAAACAGCTATGTACAAAGGTATTTCTGTTTAAAAGCCTATCTCAACATGTGATCTATGCAGCAGTTTTGAGGATTTAAAGTTTTCTTTTAGAGAAAAGGAAGAGAAATAGAAAATAACATGATAAAAGTAATCCAGTGATTCAATGAAGTTGCCCATTGTGGTTGAAAGTTCACACAAACAATTGGCAGGCTTTTTTTTCCCACTCTTCCAGTGATCTTTCTTTCTTTCTTTTTTTTTTTTTTTTTTTTTTTTTTTTTTAATGAAATAGAAACAACACATTAAAACATAAAAGAGGATTTGGAAAAATACAGGATTAAATTATTGTGGATAAATATGCTAATCTAATAATGGTTGCAAATTATAATTCAATCCATTGAAATTGTTGCAGTTTGCTATGTTGAATGTGAGAAGGAATAGTAACAAAAACCAATTTGAATCTTTTTAGAGAATGTTGGAGAGGGTCTTCTAGAAAATAAGCAGGCTTTTATTCTTAAACTCTTTTTCCAGTAGGTTGAGTTCTAAAATTCTTTGTTGATATTTTTGTATAATTTGTACAACTTGAAACAGGCAACATTTGAACTAGAATTTCCAGTAACGTGTGAATTATGAATGTTAGCCTTTATAATGAAACAGATTGTCACAACATGATTGTAAGTCCTGTTTCATGCCACCTACCTTCACTACTCACTTTACCCTCCTGTGGTGTCTTCCTTTTGAATATAAAAACCACTTTTCCAGGGGGAATAGCTAGTGCCTCCCTAAGAAGATGCTTATGACAGGTGAAAGGGAACCTGGATACTTTTAAAAACATTTTTTCTTTTATTAGTCTCTGATAAAGGTAGAATAATCACAAGTGTGGTGTGAAATGAAATTTTTTTATGATGAAAAGTGATTTGTATAATGTTACTTTGAAAAGGTACTTCTGTCTGAGAGCTATAGGTTTTTCAACAATTGAATGTTATATTTGTTCTGACAGGCTATTTGGAATGTTTTGTTGATTGTTTTTAACTGCAATTTTTAAAACTGTCAGATTAAAAGAATATTTTGTGATTAAAAAAAAAAAGTAGACCAGAAATTCAGAGGGAAGTTACACATCTGAAATGTGAATTTAGTTTGTAATAACTCCATTTCCTGTTTGGTGCCAAATGAACTACTCAGCTACTATAAGTGTGGGCGTGTAACTTTTGTTTAATGAAAAATTTTTTGGTTTGTCACAATTCTAGACCCTCAAATGAAAAAAAAAAACAAAAACCAACAACTAACAACTAATGTTTTAATTTGTGTTTTATATGTGTATGTTGCTTCGTGTGGGGTAATAATAAAGGTTCCAATTTAAGCAGTGTAGAACAGAATGACCAAGCCAAACTCAACCACCTGGGGCCTTAAATAGTGCAACACCACAAAATAAAATGCTTGTTTTTTTTGGTTAGGGGAGGCATGGGAGGGATATTAATTTTTTTTTTTTTAACTTTTCAAGGATGTTTGGGGGGGAAAATGTGCAAGATAATTTTACAGTTATGGCAATTTTATATTTGTGTGTCTTTCTGCTTCATTTAGAATTATATGGATTATGAATTGAGTAACAATAATTGATTTTTATTTTGGTTAAACTAAAGTTTTATGTGAAAAGTTTTTAGTCTGATTTGGTTTAAATGAGATATTTTAATAATTTTAATTTTAAAATTACAGGCCTTGATCCTACCAGTGAGTAAGTAGCACTGTCCCTTGTTTCTTGGTGCTCTGAAAAAGGTTACAGTTCTGAAAGAGGATTAGTCTATACCTTCCTTATTGTTAGGATCAAGCTCTTTATATTACACTCAAGGGCCTTCTTATTTTACAGCTCCAAGGAGTAAATGGGATCTTCTTGGCATTTATCTGGTGATATTATTAAAGTTGATATGTTCTTAAGACACCAAAATTAAAAATAGCAAATATATTGTACTTCTTTCACTATGTTTGTTCTAGAATTTAATTCTGCTCCTTTTTCCCTGGACCACAACTGTGTTATACTTTGCTAATTTGTGATGTCCCTATAAATGATAGAAATGATCACTTATGAATATACAGGCTTCTGTAGGTTTAAATAACCCCCAATTATTTAAAAACGGGAGGACTGAATGCTGAGAATGAGTAAGGCTGTATTGATTACAATGCTGGCAAAATAGGAGAAAGGTATTTGATAACATTTGAATAAAATATGAATTGCTCCAATGTTAATTGGTAACTTCTGTACTGTTATTTACAGTAGAACTTCATTGCACTATATTGCTCAGGATGTAATTCCAACTTGTAAAATAAATTAAGATATGTATTGTAAAATATCTGTATAAAACATTCTTGGAACAAGTGATCTATAAGCCTGTTTTTGCTTTTCTTGTTTTGTTTTTTTTATATAGCTGATATAAAGTATGTTTGGCTTAACTCTTCCCAAACTCTCTCAACTTACAGAAAAAAAAAAGAAAAAAACACCAAACAGAAAATAAAGCTGGTATTTATTAGTACCTTAGCTTTCTTCATACTGTATGTTGTTTATATTTCAGTCACTTGCACTGGTTTGTGTTCATCCTTTGGTGTGGGGATGTCCTGTTTTGTCAATATTTTAAAAATACTATTACAGATCTCAGAATTGCTTTGTGCTGCTCAGCAATTGCCATATATGTTTGCACATACTAACGGCCTAGAAGTACTTTCAGAAACCACAAGAAACTTGTTGGGATTTTGCCTTATTTTAACATATCTGGTAATAGAATTTTTTACTTAAATGGCTATTTAATCTGAGGAATGGACAGCAGCAATTCAATGCCAACTGACAAGAAGTACGGGGAAGATGTGAAGAAAAGGTCTATTCTTAAAAGCTGAAAACATGGGTTCTTCAGTGCACAATTTGGATTTCACAATAAGAATTGGTATTGTCTTCCCAACAAATAGCCTTAAGCATATCACCTGATTCCAGCTGCTATGTTGAATGGGAACTTTAAAAAATTACTATCATCAAGTTTTGATTTTTTTCTCCCTTTGTACATGGTAAGAGGTATGTTTCCAAACACTGGAAGTTTAATGACAACTGGTAAATTTTAAAAGAATGTTCTCATTACACATTAACTTTGAGTAGCTGGATTGGATTTTTAAGATATTTTGGGGCAGAACCTATATAACTTAATATTTTTCAAAGTGAAATCTAAAGTAAACAGAGCACTCAGTTCTTCACTAGAATTGGGACTAGAATTATTTGGATAATTCAGGCTACTTCCATTTTTTTTGTACTTTTCAAGCAGGAAGTTTTTTGGGAAAAGACCTACATTATCCACATAATTGTTTTAGACCTCCATTTTGCAGGCAGGAAAACAGTTTGTGGATGAATTAGCAAGTAAATAAAGACAGGTAAAACAAATATAAAGGGCTTATTTTTATGACAGCTTGTTTTTATGCTTCTAAAAATTACTACTGAATACAGTCAGCATGTCATTGAATGGCAGATAACTTCCTTTTTAGTCAAGGTACTATAACACTAAATGGATCGTTTTGCAGTTTGTTCAGTACAAAGGTATTCTGCAGTATTTTAGGGCTTTGTCTTCAGCTCTACTCTGAAAAGCTGTGGAGCTTAAAAAGAAAGGTTTTTTAAAAGCAGAAAATTGCTCATAGTTTAATGATAACTCCTAAGAAGGTATGCCAGGTTTCAATGCCATTTATGTTGTAGGCTTTTTAGCAAAATTGTTCACAGTTGGGTAGATTAATAGGCTGCTCCCTTTTTTTTACATGAAGGTAGAGCTACTCTTCCAGCCTTGTAAACTTTCCCTGTTGTGGGATCTACAGTAGGTATTACACTGAGACTGGTAGGAAGAAGATATATTAGTTTGTAAATTGTAAAATAAACATTGTACTGTATTCATGTTAGGATAGTTGAATTTTAGTTTTGCATTATTGTTTAAGGAAGGTACAACGATTTTATAAATTGTGAAGTGTATCCTGACATCTTTGTGCCAGGTTATGATACTGCTAAATGATTAGCACCTTTTCAATTTGGGTTTCATGCTGGGAATACAGGGTCCAATATGTTGTAGAGGTAGGAGCTAAATCAGCTGAGTCAGCTTAAGAATGCATTATTAGTGGAGACAAAATTAAGCTTGCAAACTATAAAATGAAAAATTTCTTATTTTAAATTTGTCATTATTGTCCGTTGTTTATGGCTTAAAGGCCTTTTAAGAGTTGGAATGTTAGGAGAGAAGGGGAAATGAAAACTGTTCTTTCCTATATTGTGTACCTTTTTTTTTTGCTGCAAAACTTGGAAGTGGGAGAGACAGGGAAACTACAGGCTGAATCTAATCTCTTTTGGAAAGTCTTTTGTCCTCTGGCTTCAAAATTGCCTCACCCTTGATACCTTTTTAAGATGATCTGCATTGCTGTACTCCAGTAATTTCACTGTGATTTATAACTTACCAATGATGTCATTCTGTTGTGCACTTTTGTCAAATTGTTTACCCAATTTTAATAAAGAGAGTAAACCTGTCAATTGTTCTAGAACCCTGTTGATAATTTGTATACTGGATAGTATTTTTTATTTGAGTTTTATGACACCCAGGAACTCTTCTATTAATCATTTTCATGGAAACAAGATGGGTTGAAAATCTCAAGTAATTAGGAAAAACAAAAGTATTCTGTAAAGAAAAAAAAAGTATACTTAGTAAAGATAAAAACTTTTTGAAGCTGGTCATTATTTTTTCAGAATGCTGTAACGGGGGTTATCTTATGTGACACCATGTGATTCAAACAAGGTGAACTTTATAGCAATGAAGGACCTCTCATATCAGAGATAATTCAGAGTTTATCCTCCAGTTAGGGCTGCCAATTTGGTTACAATAGCCACAGGAAACATCTTGATAAATCTTTCAAAGTATTATTATCTGATTTATTAAATGATGGCTATTTTGTTAATGTAGCATATTACTCTACTAATAGAGAAAAGATTTCCCTCCATAACTTAGAGGTTTTTGGTATGTGAGATAGATTATGAGTAAGATTGTATAATTTGAGCTTGTAGTCAGATTTTCAGGGAAAAACTATTTAGAAGATTTAGTCTACATATTCCCTTTCCCCCCCCTCTTCCTTTCCTTTTCCTTTCCTTTCCCTTCCTTCCTTCCTTCCTTCCTTCCTTCCTTCCTTCCTTCCTTCCTTCCTTCCTTCCTTCCTTCCTTCCTTCCTTCCTTCCTTCCTTCCTTCCTTCCTTCCTTCCTTGCTTCCTTGCTTCCTTGCTTCCTTTTTCTCCCTCCCTCCCTCCCTCCCCTCCTTT
The DNA here is from genome assembly GCF_048593235.1 of Sminthopsis crassicaudata. Taxonomy (NCBI): domain Eukaryota; kingdom Metazoa; phylum Chordata; class Mammalia; order Dasyuromorphia; family Dasyuridae; genus Sminthopsis; species Sminthopsis crassicaudata. Next base: position 537,228,592 of record NC_133618.1, on the reverse strand, counting down.
CGAAGTTCTAAACATTTCCATATCCATCATGCTGAACAAAAAAATCAAATAACAAAGTAAAAAAAAAGTAAACAAGGTGAAAATACTATAATATTCCTTTATCAAAGCCAAGTTAGCAATAAGAAAATTTCCATTTAATTGAGACAACCTTTTCTTATATGAAAATTCACAAGGTTGAATTTTGGCTGATCTGGAAAATATCCAAGTAACATTAGTTCTGTAGTCACTATTGCTTTGGTTAGTGTTTAGGAATTCTTGAGAGATTGTGAAAATGCAAACTTGTTTAGACAAGATGGCTTACATTTGTGAGTAGTTTTAAGACTGTTATTGTAAATAGGTTTTCTAACACCAATTTTCCAGTTACAATGTCAGTCTTGCTTTTTATTGAATATGATGACTAGGTGTAATCTAATTTATATAAATTAGAAATTTTTGAAAAGAAAAGATTGCATACTAAATGCGGGGCTTCTAAACATATTTGCTTAGTGGGAAAGTTTTCTCAGTTTCTATCTATAAAGTTAATGGAGTATATGCTATTACCACAGTTAAACTGTCTCTAATATCTAAGCGCAGTACATTGTTGATATAAGTGGTAATCTGAGAATGATTTTTGGGGAATTTTTAGATAGTATCAATCTAGAATAGAGAACTGCCTGAACTAAAAAGCAGAGATTAAAATTATGGGCTAGCCTGTTTTTTAGTTAGAAATAAGGGATTATTCAATTTAGTGGCTATATTCACTCAGCACAAAGGCATACCTTGTATGGTTAAGGAGAAGCCTGGCCACATAGTACCTAGCATAACAGATGATGGTTTGTATTGAGCAATTAGATAAAGAAAGCCTCTCTCTCTGAGTAGTTTTCATGGCATTTAAATACTTGAAATGTAGCATTTATTGATTGATTAAAGATAAAGGAGGATTGAACCCCAAAGTTTTTAGACATGAATTGGGACAACATCCTGCCACACATCTACATATAATAGTGTTTTATGTGAACTACAGCTGTCCCTTCTGATGTGGGAAGAAGAGGTTATACTCATGTAAATTGGGAATGAATTTGGGGAGTTGAGCAAGTGACTTTTTGTAGCTCTGATTTTTGGGATTAAATTTCCCTTGTTTCCAGAAAGTATTTCAGAATTTCATAGTTGTAAGGGACCTCAGAAGCTGACTAATCAAGCCCATAGCTGAAAAGAATCTCCACTGGCATATTAAACAGTGGTCGTCTAGCCTTTCTTTGAACATATCTCTATTTTCTGAGGCAGCTCATTCTACTTATTCCAAGAGCTTTGACTATTAGGAAGTTTTTCATGACAGCTTAAATTTGACTGCAGCTTCCACTCATTGATCTAGATTTTTCCCTTTGGGGTCAAATAGAACAAATTTAATTTTTATTCCACATGACAGGCCTTCAGATATTTGAGGAAAGTAATCATTTCACCCACTTTGTCAGTTGGCTTTTTTTCAAACAAAATATTTTTAATTACTTAAAGCTTTAATTTTAAATATGCATCATTTTCTACAGATTTGTTCTTAAAAGATCTCTTCCATAAAAATAAAACATTTGTGTACTCTAAAATGTCTGTGATTTTCATCAATTTGGGTATTCTACCAGCATAGATCACAATGCCTTAGTCTTTATGAGTTGATGAATGAATTCAGAAATTGGAGAACAATAAGAGTTAACATGCCTCAAGGGACAAGTCCTCACATTTAGCACTTAAGAATTTTTTTCCCCCTCCAAATAACTATCACCTAATGGCCAATTTTTAGTGATGAGCCTTTCTGAAATGAACTACATTATTCCTCAGACAAAATTTATATACTACATCACTGGGTTCATACTTAGTTTTCTAAGATTGGCCAGAGCTTTTGCAGAATCAAAGATTTAGATCTGAAAGGCTATCAGGAACCATCTAGTTTAACTTCTTCATTTTAAGGATAAGGAAGTGAGACCTACAGGGGTGAAATAACTTATCTGGCGTCAGATGGCAAGTAACAGAATCAGGAATTGAACACAGGCCTTCTTGACTTAAAGTATGACTTTCCTACTCTCAAGCATCCTAGGTTACCAATATACTATCATAAGGCATCAAATTAAATCTATTGAAAAAGATACTTATAACACCAAGAATACTTTACATTCACATAGAAAATTGAATTAATATATTTTGGGAAACTTACCTATGTTCACAACTTCTGTATTTCTCCCTCCCTTCTCCCCTTGCCCAAAAAACACCTTCCCTTCACTCAGCAAACTAAACTAGACCAAATAGTTACACATGCATGAGGGCATTTTTCAAGTCCCAGGTTGGTCACAGTTTATCTCCAAGGGGGATACTAATTAAAGAAAAGAGAACAACTTACTACCCATTAGAAGATAATATTATGTAGGTAATATTTGTGATACTGCTTTTTTTCTCCCTTGAAAAATAACCTGGAAATTAGAGAAAAATGTTATAAAAATGAGTCCAAACTAGAGCACATATTAAGAGAAGACAAGATTACATGTCAACTATGTCAGCTATGTCACAACTAGCTCTATTACAAGATACTAAAGAATGGAAGAATGGTTTGCTGATTTATCCTGTGATGATAATGAGAGGTAAATATGTATTATCCATACGATTGTGATTCTTCTCTCTGTATCTCCCATTGTGTGCTCTCTTCCTACTTCAGAATATTGAAGAAAAGTCAAACTTTTTGTCTTTTGAATTAATGATCCTGAACTTTGGAAGGCTTGGAAAAAGCAATGATGAACTCTGTTTAATTAAATTATGTCTACTGAAAGTAACCATAATAGTTTAAACCATTATTCATTCTTCTTCATCTGTATTTATTAAATTAACAGACTCCCTTCTGAAAATGACTTACCGAGGATCTAAGCAGTTATAGGACTGGTGGAATAGGGTGGTTGCTACCTGTCTGAAAAATTACTTCTCAGTTATAATGCTTCAGTGTGACTACAGTTGATTACTATTGGAGTAGCATAGTCACATAAACCCCCCTCCTTTTAACAAACAAATCAACACAGATTAGATTGCATAATGAATCAAATCAAGCATTCTTGTTTGTGGGGGTGAACTCTAGTTGCCCATGGGAGTTCTCAGAATACATCTTGAGCAGGATATCATACAAACAACCTTCTCTGTGGCACAGGAGAATGAATTTAAAATAATTCATATTGTTTAGAAATTGGGGAATATGTGTGCAGATTATTCCCTTTACCAAAAAAAAATACCACAAGGAATAGATGTTACTCTGTGTAAACTAGAATTAAATTTATATTCAACTTTCAAAGAGGTCACCTATTATATAAAATGAGGCCCACACAGAAAAAACTTTAATATGACCAAAATTATTGAAGTTAAAATTGGTGGAAACCAAATGAAGATTGGAAACATTGTGATAGCCCTGTTTTGGTGGGGAGAACAAGAGCTAAACTTAAAGAGGATGAATTCAATAATGGTAATAGAACTTGGATGCTGCAGTTGGTTTAAATCTAAAAATGATATTTGATTGCTTTTTGACTTTCACAAGAGAGCCAATCCCAAGCGTATCTATACTATGCATGTTAACTCTTTTTTTTCCCCCCTGAGAAAATTGGGGTTAAGTGACTTGGCCAGGGTCACACAATTAGGAAGTGTTAGTGTCTGAGACCAAATTTGAACAAAGGTCCTCCTGACTTCAGGGCTGGTGCTCTATCCACTGCGCCACCTAGATGCCCCATCTCTGTTTTACATAACTGCAAAGGGAATCCTTTTTCATGAGATCTAGCAGCAATTAGAACAGCCCACTTAGAGAGTTCTGGGCTAGTCATAAGTCACTCATAAGGTGGTGTACCAGCTCACTTGGGGGAATAGTTTTGCATCCTTAAAGTAAGTTAAGAGTGTCACGTCAAGTCCTTTAGGATAAATACCACCCCAGACAAAAAGCCTATTATGTAATAAAATGTTCTTCCCAGCCTGAGCTCTTAGTTTGTTTGTTCTGAGCAATATTTAGGTCATAGGATTGTTGTCCAACAAAAAATGTTCAAACTGGTCTTGGAGTTATAGGAATTGACTTTTATGTTTGAAACACCTGAACTCTTCTTTTCATAAACTATATAAAGACCTGCCAGATTAACTAGTTTAAATTACTTACAAAATTGGTCAGACTACTTTTTTTTGTCCCCCATGGCAACAGCTATATTATTTATTTATGTTGAAAGTTATTTTGCTATTATGTACTAACTTGAAGGGAATTTTCTTTAGTTTTAGGAAGTGATCTCCTTATATCCTGGCTATTCATGTTGATCACTGAGCAAGTTTTTAGAGCTACAAATACTTATATTTGCACCGTCATAAGAAGGATTTCTGGCACTATTGTATATATGTGAAATGCCTCTGAATTTTGTCATAGTATCTGTGAAAGGAGGGACTGGACTAGACAGATGACCTTTGAGCAACCATCCAGTTCTGAGATTCTGTGGCTTTGCTAAAGGTAATACGGAAATTGATAGCCCTTTTTATGTCTTTCCTCCTATGGGGGAAAATGACACATGGAATCAGAATCATCCTGTTGGAAAGCACCCTGACCACAGATATTAGAGCAAAACTATTGGTATCTTAAACATATTTTTAATTCTCAAAAATATTTAAGACAGTAAAGATTGTACTATGTAACAGGAGGACAGATGCTCATAGTTCCTACACATCCTCCTGTTCCCATCAAAAATAAGTTCAAAAGGCATAAATAATTTTGCACAAAGAAGGCCTGGACGTGTTGGCCTTGGTGCTTCTGGCTCAGTGGTGTTGTGGCAGACTCAGCCAGTACACACCTGTCGGTTTCCCTTGTGCACACACTTATGAAGTCACACAGTTTGTAGAAGATGCGTCAAACTGGTTTTTTCATAATGTCTCAAATGTAGATGTTTCCTGAATATGTAGCTGGACACTGAACTCTCTACATTAAGGTGCTTAATTTGATAAGAATTTTATTCAGTGCATTCAGAAGACGATGAGTCAAAATATCTGCTAAAACTCTTCTCTCTTAGACCACTGGGTTTTTGTTTGGGATTGGCAGGACCGTGAGTGGAATCTTTCAAGGGGTTTGGTAGAGAAGGGTTGGTGGAAGCTACAGCATGGCTGCTAAGTGAATGGATGCGTTGCCGATGAATGAATACTGTCAGGTTCATGGAGCAGAGTTTGGGTTTCCTGCCTGTTAACCAACTCCAATAATTTCTTCTTGTAGGCTGTCAGTAGGAAATTCAGAAATGTGGATTTCATAGCACCATATTTTGCATCATCCAAACTCTTCCCTCTGAGGTACTGAGAAACTAAAGCAACTTTAACAGTAGCTGGGAGTAAGAAGGAGGGAAGTGAGTGTGTGTGTGTGTGTGTGTGTGTGTGTGTGTGTGTGTGTGTGTGAATGTTCAGCCTGCCTCCTTGATTGCTGAGGCTAGTAACATAAATCCATCTGTCCGATTCTCCATATCCCATAACTGCTAGGGGTAGAAAGCAATACCTTATTCCTTGGGATAAATTGCTCCCTGGGGTATGTTTTCCCTTGGCTCTGTGTTAATCTGGCAGAGATGGAAGGAACCTCATGAGGTCTTCCCCTGCCTTTGTCCAATCCAGCTTGGAGAGATGTGGGGGAAAATCAGGAGCTGGCAGGATAGGTGGGATGATTGATGAGCCATCAGCAGAATTTCAGGTGGATAGGAGATGAAAACACCAAACCTTAATACCTCCTACAACACTGCTCAGGTTTCACGCAAAGCCTAGTGTTGGGGATAGAGTGTGAGCCATGGGCCATTAGAGTCTTCTTCCCCAGGTTTCATCTGATGATGACTTGCTTGCATCCTGGTACCTTGGGAAAGGTATGCTTCCCCAAAGCATCTCTAGATGGAGACACTGAGAAGACAAAGCTGGGTCTTTGGATAAGCCAGGCAGGAGCAAAGTATGTGTGTGTGTGTGCACTCTGCTGCCTGGGCTCAGATCAGCGCTGTTTAAAAACCAGTTTGAAGTACCTTTCTGGGGAAAGCAGGACTGCAACCATCCTGGGAATTTATGCTTTGAGATGACATCATTTGAAAAGGGATGCCTCTTCTCTTCTCCTCATGGTCCAGAGATGGTCAGATGGGCACTCCACAGGTTGCAGACATGATGTGGGCCAGACAAAGTGCACCCTGTCCCATCCCCATCGAATCACACCCTCATGGAGCCTCATTCCAGCACTTTGGCATTGGGTTCCTGTTCTGTTTTCCTCTCTCGACTGGAACTTTTAAAGAATCCAAGCTGTGGGTATCGAAAAGGAACAAAACTCACCCTTTATTAACCATAGACAAGATATGGTCTACTTTCCTTCCATATCCTGGCTTACTCATCACTCTAACCCCCCTCCCACTTTTTTTTTTTTTTTTGCTATCTTTCAAAGCCCCATTTAAATATCTTCCAAGAAGCCTCCTGCTCATGTTAGTCCCTCTCAGATTCTCTTTTAATTGAATGCATAAGCTGGTGCTTAATTATATCTTGGTTTATATTTGCTATCTCTTAAATGACTTTGTAAGCTGTTTGAAAAGAATTAATATCTATGTATTTCAATCTCTCCTCTCTTCTTTCTCCTCCTACCTCCAGTCACAGCTCCGGATCCTTCAGAAACTCAATAAACACTTGTAAAAAGTAGTAGACAAAGCACTAGACTTTTAGTGTCTCCTCTCTTCTTCCCTCTCCCTCCACCTCCTGTCACAGCTCTGGATCTTTCAGAAATTTTGAGTAATCACTTGTAGTAGAGAAAGCACTAGACTTCTAGTCATGGACCCATCACTTGCTAATTATGTGACTTTGGTCAAGTCACTTAATCTCTCCAAGTCAGTTTCCTCATCTGTAAAATGAAGGTTATAATACCTTATCTAGTCTGACAATGGTATTGTAAAAATCTAATTATAAGGATTATTATTGATGAAAAAACTTCATTTAGGAAGCAAGTAAACTTTGGAGAACAAGAGTACTTTGGAGTACTGGTGGTGGTATGGCAGAGAGGGCTGTGTATATGTGTGCCCATGTATGGTGTTGAAGAATGGAAAGGATCAGTGGTTGGAAGCAAGGCCAAACCTAAATACTGACAGAATAAAGCAGATGTCCACAATGTATAATTTCAGGGCCTAAAAAAAGGCCCCCTGTCTCCCAAGCCACTGTTTCATTCATTGGCCTTGTAAAACCTAAAATGTTCATCATTTCATTTCTCCCACATTGGTCTGGTTTAAAGCATTGAAGGAACAGTTAATATTCAGATTTTCCTTGGGAAGGAGAAATACATTAAGCCAATAGCAATTTGGTATGAATTAGTTTTCCAAGTGACTTTGGTCCCACCTCTCAGGCACAGAGATCTGCTAAGTTTTGATGCGGGGGAAGGATAGGAAGAACATCCACAGGAAGGAAGTGGCTTGTGAGTGGACTAAGACCACCTTGTGCATCCTGGGAACAGGTCAAGAGCATTTAGTGCCTCTGTATGTGTGTGTGAAGTAGAAAATGAAGGGGCACTAAAGGAAAGCTTCATCTACTTAGAATTTTCATGAAAGATTCATTAAAGGAGAGAATCCCAAGGTTGACTTTAATGCTCTTAGTATTTGTTGAATTGAATGTTAAAGATTCATATGCAATTAAAATGTAAGAAATGTGGACGACATTCCCTGCTCTTATTCCCAATTTGAGTTTTTTTGGGCCTGTCCCTTTACATATCTGTTTTCTCTTCTAGAGAATGAGGGGTTGAACTAGATGATCTCACTAAGGTTTCTTTCAGTTCTGATGCTCTACAGTTCTATCATACTTGGAAGCAGAGATGTTCTTTAACTCAAGATCCTACATAATGGGCTAAAAGCAGCAGGTAGGGGGCTTATAGAGAAAAGATGGAAGGTCTCCCTCACTTCCTTGGGGAGGAAGTACTCAAGAGGTCAGGAGTTTGTTTAGATCCCAGAGAGCTGATGAGGATCAAATGCCCAGGCTTCCCAGTTCCCCATCTTTTATCATTAGCCTGTGCTACTTTCAGGTGTTGCCCTCACCTTCCAGAGTGCTAGGACCAGCAGGGCAAGGAGTAAGAGGCCTCCCAATGTGCTTCCGATGATGATCCAGATTGGGATCTGGGAATCCTCTTGCTTAGAGATTTCAAATATGACCTGAAGGGACAACAGCCAAGAAATACCATTAATTTAACATTGGCAAAACAGTTGCTTTAGGTGGAGACATGGCTTCTGCTCTTGTGGAGCTTTCAGTCTGATGGAGGATGAGATGGAGGAAGAAGAGGACCTTATTTAACAGAAAATGTTGAAAAGACTAGCATGACTAGAGTCCAATTCTCTTCCTCTATTTCAGGCCCAAGCAATAGGGAACCATGTCCCTCAAGCCTTCATGGATCAGTATCTTCCAGAAAGAAGGCTGGCAATATCTACTTCTGGCTTTCCCCAGGACTCTTTCCTAGGCTTGTCATATGGGAAGTATCTGTGAATGAGGGAAGGGTCACTGAGAAAGCAGCCTTTCCCCTAAAATAGCTTTCACATCCTCAGATTTTGAAACTCTGAGGCCCAAAGTAGGATGGGACCTGAAAAGGGGAGGCAGAGAGCAGAAAGGACAAATTTGGAGGTTTGTACACTTTTGTTGAGTTCTGAATTCTACCTATCCCTCAAAATCCATTTAAATCCTATCTTCTCCATTAAATCATCTGCCGTCATCCTCATCATTTTCAGAGGCAGATGACTACCATTTCTCTGATATCTACCACCTCTGATCTCATGGCCCTTGTGACAGACGTACAATAGACAGAACACTGGATTGGAGTCTGCTGCTTATTAGCAGAGCTAGGATTGCTTTGAGCCAGTAATTTTATGTCTTAGGCCCTTAGTTTCCTCATGTATGAATTGAGTGAATTAGATTACACGCCTCCTGAGATCCCTTCTAGTTCTATGTATGCCATTTTAGTGCTATGTATACCATTCATATACTTAATTTTTTTCATGTATTATTCTATATTTATATCTTAAAGGGCATATATTTGCCATACCAACTAGAGTGGGATTAGAGGGAGGGACTTTGTTTTATACATCTTTGTATCTCCTGTTGTGTTTAGTAGAAGATTAAGTCCTGGTTAATTTTGGTTGCTAATGTGAAAGACCAAGTATCCAGAAAGCCTTATTCTCTCTCTCCTCACATCCCATTCTCTTGGGAGAAAGAGAGAAGATCACTAAACACATGAGGATGATTGAAAAGACCATTTCCCTGCTTCCTCATAAAAATGTTTTCTGAACTGGGGTGGTGAGAACTGGCTGGACATATATGTGGGATTTCAGAGCCTCGATTCCTAAGCATAGCCAGGAGAGGGCAGCAGAACCGCATGGTCCTCAGGTGGCCAGGTTGTCTTGGTTTCTGTCTCTTTTTTTAAGGGCTTGGGTACCAGAGGCTTGAGGGTGGGGGTCAGCAGATGGGATAGCCCTTTGCTGCATCATCATCATAATCATCACAGTAAAAACCCCTTTTACAAGTGCTTGGCCAGACCTTTAGACCTCCCACAAAGCAAAATGATTTAACCCCCCCCCCCAAATGATTTAGAGCATCAGATATCCCTTTAAAACAGCAACTTCCCCAAAACATTCCATAACAAACAATTAGCCCGTAGATAACTTTTTAGGAGCACGTAGTATGTATTTATATGGATTTAACTTTTCATTTCATAGGGTGCGGGAAAGGGAAATGAGCTAAGAGGCCACTCTTACTGATTTTTTACTGCACATTCTGAATGGAGTTTCTTATTTCACCAACTAATAGAAAACTGATCCTACAGACAGACCCAAAGAAATAAAGAAGAGAAATAGCAAAATCATTTATAGATTGCTTTAAGGTTTGCAAAATCTGCAGTGTGTTATTCAGTTTGCTTTCAAGAGATGACATAGCCTTGCTGGCCTTTCAGGGAGGAGCGGGGATGGAGATGGGGAAGAGGAGACTACTCCTGACCTCCTGGTCTCTTGGCCCTTGTGCCCTGCCTTCTGGAATGATGTAGGCTGGCCTGGCTCTGGAAGGGGGGAGGGAGTGCACCACGGTCACCTCTTAGGTTGGAGCTTCTAGATCTTGTGGATCCCTCTCAGTGAGTCCCTCCCTCCCCTTCTCTCTCCCCACTCACCTGCCGGCTGGGATCCTCTTCCCGGAAGATGAAGGGGCTCTGGAAATGACGCTGTAGTGCTGCATTGACTTTGATTTTCAAAGACTTGAACTTGAGCTGCCCAGAGACAGGGATGTTGTTGTCTGGCATTGGACAGAGAGGCTCCCATCCCCGACCCACCTCTGAGTCCCAGGAGGCCAGATAAGGATCCCCCCTCCCCCCCCGCCAATATACTGGCTACTTCCCTGTTCCTCGCCTACAAAACAAACATACATGTTTTGAAACAAGACACTTTTCAGTAAATCCTCACATGAGGTATGTTGTTAGAAAATACTAGAATGTCTGGGGACCAGTTACACATGGTATTTGCTTTGGTAGTTGACTGATGAGAAGGGCTGTGTACTTTGATGCTTTCTAGTTTTACCTGAGTTTTGGTTTTATACATCTTTGTATCTCCTGTTGTGTTCAGTAGAAGATTAAGTCCTGGTTAATTTTGGTTGTTAATGTGAAAGACCAAGTATCCAGAAAGCCTTATTCTCTCTCTCCTCACATCCCATTCTCTTGGGAGAAAGAGAGAAGATCACTAAACACATGAGGATGATTGAAAAGACCATTTCCCTGCTTCCTCATAAAAATGTTTTCTGAACTGGGGTGGTGAGAACTGGCTGGACATATATGTGGGATTTCAGAGCCTAGTGATTCAAAAAAAATTTATATTGTTGGAATTGTGCTTATTGTTCTTTGGGTTCTGTTTTTTTCTTGTCCCTTTCCTCCCCTTTCATCTGATGAGTCTCCAGTGGTTCCCAGCCATGGCTGCCTTCCCCAGTGGTGACCTAGGAACACCTTTCTGTCACGAGGCTTACTACAGTATTCAGGACAGTGTTTGGCACAGAGTGGGTGCTTATTATTTGCTGATTTGATCCAAATACTGAACGTAAAGCAGCAACAGGAACTTAATTTTTTTTAGTGACCCTGAGGGAGAGAATCATCTATGATCAGTGATCATAGATGGAGCCTGAGAAGGGACCTTCAAGATCAGACCTTTTATTTTTCGTGTTGCTCAATAGATACTGCTATGTAATGACTATTACATACAAATGAAAAAACTAAGGCCCTGATAGAGTGACATAATAGTCACTATTTGTACAAGTTCACTTGGGAAGTATCCAAGTGCCGTGCCTCCTAGTCCAGTGTTCTTTCCAGGGCACAGATTGATCTGGTGAGACTCTGTGAGTGCATTTTTTCATACCTTAGTTTTTCCACCAATAGTAAATGTTGTCTAAAGATCTTCCCTTCTTTTAACATTCTAAGATTTATGTTCTCAGGATGTTATGCTCCAGGCCAATAATTAAATCCACAGTCCTTGTTATCATTCCACATTTTCCCAACTTTCTCTTTGGCCTCCTATCATTCAGTAGGAGCTCTCCAGCTCCCCTGCTCCTGCCTAAAACTTTTTGATCCTGAGGTGTCTAGCTGTTATTCTGAATTCAACACATCTGGGCATTTATTTTTCAGCTTAGGAGAACTTGGTGGTATTAGGTAGACTACAATGGCCAGAAGTTTATCCACTGAATGAAGATGGTCAGGGATTGAAGAGAAGATTATTGGGATCCAAGGATGGGGAGAGCATACGTAAGGGCAGCAAGACTTGAGTGATCCTCATTACTTGGTAGATAGTCCAAAATAATGGATAAGATAGAAATTATTTCTATTAGTTTGGAAGACATTCTGTAATTATCTAGACAGCATAGCTATCTAGCTGCCTAATTCTATTCCGCCAATCTCACCTGTTTCATGAAGCTTTGTGTACTAGTTTATATACTATATACCATGCAGTTTATAATGAGCCTTCCTTCCTTTGACTTTCCTTTGACTTGGCACTTAACATTACTTTGTGCTGGCTTTTGTACTGATATTTAATTTTATTATATTTATATCTTTTTGGCTTTTTTAGTCAGGTATATTACACAGATTAGGTTGTTTGCATATCTCACAATATAGTGTTGAGTACATATTGATTGTTCAATTAAATGTCATTGAGTGGGAGGAAGGAAGAATTGGTTTGTGATGAAATAGCAGGAATAACCTACAAATTAGATAACCATGGAGAACCTAAAAAGAGGCTCTATTTCTGGGAAATGGAGAGGGATTTGAATCCTCTTGTGGATTCTCTATTCTTTAGCTGGATTAAGAGAACACAAGGATAGGGAGTAAGTCATGGAGGGATTTGACTACTTACTGCTTTGAGAGATTTTAGCCATAGATTCCCCAATAGGTGGAAACTCATTTCCTGGTTGCTGGCCAGCTTCACATTGCAGTTGATTGAAACCACATCTGAATTGCTATGGTTCTGAAAAAAAAATTAGACCCAAGGAAGAGTGAGTTTAATTGAATTCCACAAATGTTTATTAAGAGCCTACTCTGTGCAAGGTCTAGGTAAAATCACTTTCACCTAGGCTGGACCTAAAAGCAGAAAGAGAAATGACTAGCTCAGTTATTAAAATTAAGGACTCTTCCTACATCTGAGAACTCTAGAGTCAAGCTAGAAGCATCTATCTGAGACTGAGATCTGAATCAGTAGGTCAGTCAGTGGAGATTAATCTAGAGTTTGTGGCCTCTCATTCCCATAAATTAGGCTGGCCCTGCATATAGGTTGATGCTTTTTTGGTAAAAATTTGATGAGCCCCAAAAGACGAGGAGAAGTCTATTTTTGCATTCCAAATAGACAAGACTGGTAGTTTTTGGCATATTGGAATAATAGATAATATTTACAGAGCACTTTAAGGTTTGAAAAATACTTTACATGTATTATTTCATCCTCACAGAAATGTTTTGAGGTAGATCCTATTATTATTTTCATTTTACAGAGAAGGAAAGCAAGGCACAGAGATGCTAAATAATTGAAAACAATTCTAGGTTCATTATTCAAGACAGGTTCCTTACCCAATGTGTCCTTGCTTTCTTAAAGAAAGAACAAAGTATTTGTATTGGGAGATCTATTTTATAATTTCAGTGATAGTCTTAGTTTGCAGTACCTCTATACATAGTAGGAATTTAATAGATACATGTGTGTTGAATTAAATTCTCTTTTTGTGCCTCAGTTTCCCTACCTAGAAAATAAACCAATATATATTCCTTATCTACCTTATGGATATTACAAAGATCAGAAGTCCCTTTGTACATGTGGATATGTATATGTGTGTGTCTACATATGTATGTAGACACACATACATACACACACGGTTTTTAACCCTTTCTGGAGTACCAGAATATCTGTCTTTTTTTCTTCTTTTGTTTCTTTCCATTAGAGACCACCCTAAATCTGACCACCTTTATAGATCTTTCCCTGATTTCACTGCTCCACCATTTTCCTTCTCTATTTATTATGTATACTTCTCATAGGATATAGCTTAAGGATGAAGACCTATTAGGCATTTAATTGATACTTATTGACTAAGAAAAACAGCTTTTATGCCCAGGAAACAGAGATCTTAAGTCTACTACATTCTATCCTTCTTTCCATGGGAGGGTGTCTACCAGCTGCGATGAATGACTCAGGTCCTCCTCAGTGGGAGCTTGTCGGTAGTCAGTGTTGTTTCCCCAGATGTTGCATGTTGTATTCTCCTACACAGACATATAAAAACAGACACACATACAATTTTACAACCAAGTTCATCAGACAGTCTCCATGAGGGGAGAATTTTATCCAGGAATAACCTAGGAGGAAACCCATCATGGCACTACAGACAGTGGGAAAAAGAGCAATAGGGACATTTCTGTATGAGCAGGGTTCTTGCTTGCTCAGGAAAAGGTTTTATGCTCACCTTAGACTATCAGACAAGACTCCTGGCAGATCATTACCTGATTCACAAAGAAGTCACTCAGCATCAGTAGGCGGTTCCCTCCTCTTGTGGCAATGGGGACTGTGATTTTAATTGTGATCCCATCTACTGGGAAAAATCCTAAATTTAGGATCTATGAAGAAAGAGGGAAAAAGTGTTAGCCTAGTAAGCACTGGGGAAGGGGATTATGGGGAGCCCTAAAGGAACAGTAATAATCAGAACAGGTGGATGGGGAGTAGAACAAGAGAGGAAGCATTACAGGTCCATGATGTCTAGATACTGGTCTTTAATTTAATTTAGGAGATGTGGTCTTTGATTTCTATTGTGTTGTTTCCTTTTCTATTGAGGAAATAAAATGCTAATTACAATATTATTGGACAACATATGATAGTTATGTTATAGTAGCCCATTTGTGCATTTTCTATAATTTCATTGTTTTAGGGAGGTTCTGATAAGAAACTTTATTTGCTAATTCAGATCTACTTCACTTAAAGTCTGAAAGAGTTTCCCAGGGCACTAAGAAATTAAATTACTTCCTTAGGGTCACACAGCCAGTATGTATTGGAACTAAGACTCAAACCTAGCTTTTCCTGATTCTGAATAGTCTAGCTGCTGTGCTATGCTGCCTCTTATCCCAAAATCTGGGCTCTTTGGGTTTGTCAAACACTAGATTACTATAGTCATTATTTTGTTCTGTGAACCTAACCTAATTCACTGATCAACTAGTCTATTTCTTAGCCAGTACCAAATGATTTTGGTGACTGCTGCTTTTTAATATAGTTTTAGATCTGGTACAACTAGGCTACCTTCATCTGATTTTTTTTCATTAATTCCCTTGTCATTTTTATTATATTCGTTTGACTTATCCAAGAGTACTTAATATTTTTCCACTTGTTTAGATCTGACTTTATTTGTGTGGAAAGTGTTTTGTAGTTTTGCTCATAAAACTTTCCCTTGCCAGATAGATTTCCAAATATTTTATATTATTGACAGTTATTTTAAATGGAATTTCTTTTTGTATCTCTTACTGTTGGATTTTGTTAGGATGTATAAAAATGCTGATGATTTATGTGGATTATTTTGTATCCTGCAACTTTGCTAAAGTTATGGATTATTTCTAATAGTTTTTTAGTTGATTCTCTAGGGTTCTCTAAGTATAGCATCATATTATCTGCAAAGAGTGACAATTTGGTTTCCTCATTACCTACTCTAATTCCCTGAATCTCTTTTTCTTCTCTTATTGCCGAGGCTAGCGTTTCTAATACAATATTGAATAGTAATGATGATATTGGGCAACCTTGTTTCACTCCTGATCTTATTGGGAATAGTTGCAGTTTATCCCCATTACATATGATGCTTGATGATGGTTTTAAATAGATGCTACAGACTATTTTAAGGAAAAAATTATTCTTATACTCTCTAGTGTTTTTAATAGGAATGGATGTTGGATTTTAACAAATCATTCTTTACTCTTGCTGAGGCCTGCCTGGCCTCCAAATCCTGCCCATTTTAAAGGCCCATATAATTTTCTCCTCCTCTAAGAAGTTCTCTTTGACAACTCACACTAACCTTTCTTTTCTTAGAATTCTGGGAGAAATTGCACAGCTTTTAGGCCCAGAGCTGAGCCTCTGTCTCTGTGTGACCTTGGATAAGTCAATTTCTTTCTCTGTAAAATGAGAGTTGTTAGATCAGATAACTTTTTTATTTCTTTCTTTCTTTTTTTTTTCCCCTGAGGCTGGTGTTAAGTGACTTGCCCAGGGTCACACAGCTAGGAAGTGCTAAGTGTCTTAGATTGAATTTGAACTCGGGTCCTCCTGAATTCAAGGCTGGTGCTCTATCCACTGCGCCACCTAGCTGCCCCCAGATCAGATAATCTTTAAGGTCCCAATCTATGATCTTATGAACTTCAATTGCATTTAGAGTCATACAAATTTTATCAATGCCTTAATTGTTTTGTGTACATTGAAGTTTTTTTCTTCCTCCAATTAGATTAAATAACCTGAAGATTTGAGGCTTTGGAGTTGGAAATGTCATGTGAACCTGCTCAGAGTCACACATTTGCAGAGACAAAACCAGAACATTGATATATGAATCCCAGGCTAGTGGTCATACCACAATACCAGGACAGCATTAGCTCAGACTCCAGACATTCCTTGCAGAGATAGGGACCCAGCACGCACCCTTCATTTGCTCCCTGTTCCTGTGTAGTCTTACCGTAAATGTGCATTGGAAAGGAGGGCCAATGCTGTTGTAACCCTCCAAGGAGCTGTTGGACTTGACTTCATAGCGGCTCAGGCTGGAACTTCTGTAGGGAAGTTGGACAGAATTGTTAGTTGTAAGAGTTCAGGGAAGGCCATCCCATGAGAAGGAGCACGGAGAGGGAGACAGAGAGAGACAGAGAATGAGAGAGGCAGAAAGAAACAGAGAGAGACAGAGAGATAGAGATATAAAGAGAAAAAGAGATGGATAGAGAAATCTGCTCTGGTACTCTGCTTAATACATGGCCTTGGGGTTTCTAACTTCTGACCCTCCCAATAAACTTCTGCTTTCCTTTAGATTCCCTATGTCCTTCAACTTGATTCTTTTCTACTCCGTTATCCCATTAGGAGTAACTGGGGCTCTTAGGCTGTGACATGACTGTGAGCTTGCTGGCATGATGCTCCCCTTTTGGATCCAAGGGAGTCTCAGGGAGGATTATTTCATACCTGGTGAAAAGGATGTCAGCTTCATATTTAAGATGGAAATTCAGGAGAGCTGAATTATCGTTTTTAGTGCTTTCCTGCTCTTCACTGTCACTGAAATCAGAAGATAGGAAATAAGAGTCAAGAATTCCCATTCTCTCCACACATGGAGAGCCAGTCTGAGCACTGAGCTCACCTAGGATGGTATCACTTCAGTGGAAGGGATTCAGGTCAAACAAAAACAAGGATTCCTTGGTATCCAGAGCTGCTAAATATTTAGAATGATTATTAGGGAGGTTAAGTAATCTCTTCCTTAGTGGGAAGAAGGGGAACAATCTGGGTCGAAATCTCTCAAACTTTTCAGGCTATACATACCCACAGACTTGAGGGGACACCCTTTTGGTGGAGATGTCTGTCATTGCTCCTCTAATTGTTCTGCAAGTCACTTCTCCAAGCCCAGATCCCCTCCCTCAACCACATCTTAACATGTGCTATCACACAAATGGAGGCAGCATAGTGTAATGAAAAAAAATCACTGGGTGAGGAATGAAGGCTCTGGCTCCAAGACCTGCCACTAACTTGCTCTGTGACTTCAGGCAAGTTCCTTTACTTCTTTGATTTCATTGGTAAAGTACTTACTGCTTTGTCTACCTCAAAGAATTGCCGTAGCAGTGAATGAATGAATGAAAAACGTATTTGCTGAGCACTTACTATGTGTCAAACACTGTATTTACTAAGTGCTGGGGAATCAAATAAGATAACATATGTAGATAAAAGTACTTAAAAATACATCAATTACTATATAAATGTGGGTTGTTATCATCATATAGACATAAGTTCTTCAAAAGATCCATAATGTATCTTTATGGGAGCTTTCTTCAAAACTCTTCCACATCTCAGTAGATAGTTAGATGAGTTCCTGCAGTTAAAAAAACAACCCCCCCCAAAAAAAACCAAAACAAACCAAAACAAAAACAAAACCCTTATGGCTTGGAGGGCTAACTTTCCAGTGACAAGTCTCCAAACTTTGGTAAACTCTTCCATTAGTGGATCCGTACTCAAAGCGATTTCAGCCAAATAGGCCTTATCAGCACTGGCCTTCTACTGGCCCGTGCTTGGAGAACCCAGGGTTACTTCCGTGCCAAGAAGAAGCATCCAAAAAGGATTACAGTGATGAGTCATCCCATAGCTTTAGAACAAACAGCAGGAACAACTAGGAACTCCTTGAATCAGCATTATTGTTTTGTTTCTATCTTGAGAGTAACTCACTTGTTAGCTTCCTTTCAGGAGTCAGTACCTGAGAACTTAGCTAAACTTTAATTGGAAAATTAAAAATATTTGTGAGAATTCAAACTTAGTTTAATTTCTCTTGGGAATTAAGTGAAGAATCAGTCATTTAATTTAATTATGAATTGGCCAATTTTCTTCTTTATTGTGGGCTTTCATCTGTATTTGGTCCATAACTCAGACATATACACAGAGGCAAAATTTGCTTTAGGATTGCAGTTCTCTTCATTGAGAAACTTAACTATTTTGCTTCCTTTGTCTCCACCAATGATCAGGAATGCTTTAAATCTTCCATAAATCAGTCATAACTTGGCCTCAGGCTCAAGTAGAAATTCCATGTAATAATTAATTTGTCTTAACTGCAGACATGAACTCAACATGCTGTTATGTAGCTCTTCAACCTTTGACACCAAATCTGTATGGAGTGTTTTGTTTTTATTTTGCAAATTAAATTACAGATTGGTGGGAAAGTCTCTAGGAAGATCACAACAACTTCTTAATTATTTTTTAATCACAGAGGGAGTTCTCTCCTCCCTTAAGAGGGATATGCTATTTGAGATAATATGTATAAAGCACTTGGTAAATCTTAGAACACTATATAAATATCAGCTAATATTTTTACAATAAAAGCCAGTTTATTACTTAAGAGAGATTCATGGTCTCTGCAACTAGTTAGCTATTCTGGGAAAGGTCAGGCAGAAAAACAAGCGCGTGCGTGCACGCACACACACACACACACACAGAGTTCCTATAAGCCTACTCACATATGTATATACATGTATTCTCATTGTTAGGGAATGGAAGGGTCATTAGGTAACCTCCACATATTCCCTCTCCCTTAATGACCTAATCTGTAAGTGAAATAGGTAATCCCTCACATGGTGTAATTTCAGGGTACTCCTGCTCAGTAACTGCTCCTCCACCTATTTGATGACTCTAAGGAATTGATATGAGACATCAGGAATCAAGGGAGAATGCCCTTGGAGGAAAGAACACAGCTATTGGAACTCATTGACACCTAGAAGTAAATAATTCCATTCCAATGCAAGTTTTGTTACAAGGACGGGAAGAGAGAGGAACATGATTCTGGGATCGTAAAGAGGGGAGAGATGGGGAAAATGGAGAGGGGCCACTGAAGCAAGGGGGGGCAGAAGGGGCCACCTGAACTTTGTTTCACGATTTTGCCTTGGCTCAGCCCTGTGTGTGGGTATGAGTATGGCTGCATATAGGCACAGCCCTTGCCACCTCCCCCAACTTGTATTAAAGCCTATTAGCATTGTGGATATATTCCGGTTAGATGATCTATACTCGGGAAAAGCTGGGTAAAGTACTGTTAGCCCAACACACACACACATCCCCACACATCTGTCTTACCCACTGACATCAATCAGCTTTTTACCAAGCTCCTGCTGTAATAATAAGAAAATACTGACATGATACACAGCAGAAAAGCTCCTTCCTTCAGTTATATTGATTGTTGGATTTTTTGGATTTAATTGATGGAGAACATGAGGCCTTGTGGTTCAAAACTCAGCTTGTCCAGGTAGTCTTTTCTTGGGCTTAGTTTAGGACAATCCCATAATATCTGTTATTCAATATTCTTTTTGTAGGGGTGTCCTTAATAGACCATTGAATTTTCATTGTGATTATTTATACCTTGGAAATCAGCAAATCTACGGATCAGATTTTCACTTATTATTTTGTGGATTACCTAATCTGTAGATTAAAGTGTATCCACCGAGAGCCGGTTATTAAACACTTCCCAGAATGCTGCATCCCAATTTGTAATTGTCATGTTACATTTTTGGGGGATTACATTGTTGTCCATCTCGTCTCCCCTAGCCAATGGTCAGGTCTCTGTGGGCCGGCTGAAAACATGGCTGTTCTGTGCAGTGTGGGGGAGTAGAAAGAGAGATCTGGGTTCAAGTTTCAGCTCTTTCACTTACTAATTGCTTGGCCATCTAAAATCACTGGACTTCTATGACCCTCAGCATCCTCATCTGGAAAATGAGGACAATGGCATACTTCCCCTAAAGAGTTTCTTTGAGTCAAGCAAACACTCTGGGAGCAATGCATTGATGTATTACGAGTGTACCTCTTGCCTACTACATGGAATATGGAGTGAGAGCAGCAAATACAGGAAGTATTAAAGACCTGGAGTTAGCAGAAAAAATTAGGGCAAGCAGAGCATGGCCACTGACCTGCCGACTGTCAGGAGGATCTCCATATTCTGAAGAAAAACTGACTTGCTGAACTCGAAATCCAGGCGGAAAGCTCCCTTGGAGAAAGAGGAAAAATACCAATCTGAGCAAGCCAGTTGGAAAAGAGAGATTCCTAAGGCACTTGGCTTAGCATTCAGGGCTACCATGCTCCCTCCGGGATCTCCAGCTTTCCCTCAGAGAGGGGCTAGCACTGACCCTTGGCGTGCTGTCAAGTTGCGCATCCTAGCCGGCTGGGAATGTGCTGGACAAGGAGAGATAACGGGCTGAAATGTCAATAGGCGTTTGAGAGGCTGCCAGTATGGACAAAGAAGGAGCCAAAGAAAACACCTACGGAGAGGGGGGCTCTCTTGACTACTTCCTCTCCCTTTTTTTCCTTCTTTTAAGAGCAAAGGAGAACAGGGAGAAAAGTTGGCTTTAGAATGAAGTGGCCTTCATGAGGTTTGGGATTGGATAATGGTCAGAGAATCTTAGGAATTCAGAGCTAGAAAAACATGAGAGATTATCCACTGTGCCTCTCCTCATTTTATAGAGGAAGAAACTGAAGTCCTTCCAGGGAAGTCATCTGCAGATTATAGGATGTAGACGTGGAATGGACTTGGAGATAACGTAGTCCAGTCCTTTCCATTTTGGAGAGGAGAAAACTTCAGGCTTGACTTACTCAGGTCACATTCAGGGTCTGAGGCTGAATTTGAATTCAGATTTTCCTGACTCCCAACCCAGTCCTTGGACCTCTTATACCATCTAGCTGCTGCAACCTTCAGAATCTTTCTTTTAATCCTCTCCCATAGCCGTTTTAGATACTGTGACCCTGACTCCCAGCTCCATTTCCCCAAATAGTTCCACTGAAAACTCTGTAGGCTCCCATCCCTATCTGGGTGACAAATGCCCTTGCCTCTTCTGGCTTCTCTCCCTCTGAACTTGCCACCTCCTTCATCCCTCTTCTCCACCCTCAGATGCACACAGCTCAGACAGCTGTGATTTATTTCCCTCCTGGCTCTGTTTTATTAAGCAGTGGTATGAGTCCAAGCTGTTGCTTTCTGCCTTCTTCCCTCTCCTTACTCCATGCACAGCTCTTTCATTTGGTTTAATGAAATATTCTGTTCTACCCTTGGGCCATCCTGCTGCCTTTCCAGGAGGTGCCCATGAAGGCCTGAAAATGTTAATGAATCACCCCAAGGGTCTTTCATGAGCAAGCATACAGTTGGGGAGGGGATTGAGAGACATAGTGGATGATTTAAGAACAACAGATTTCATACTATGTAGGTTATTAATTGGCCTTTGGGAATTTGGCTGATTTGTTCCCAAGTCTTACTGCCTTCATAGAACAATGTCAACAAGAGCAGAGATTAAAAAGTGAATTTATTTCCTCTGGACAAAGAGGATGGAGTTTATTGGGGGAATTGAAGTTGGGGATGGAATGGGGGTTTCCACTGGAGGAGGAGACTTGTGTCTAAGGGGGGAATTGTTCTGTTGTGGAAAGGACAGAATAGCAGTGGTCTGAGCACAAGATCCTTTGATCCATGTCCTGGCCTTCCCAAGGATGGGATTAGTCTTCTCTCTGTTGATCACATCCAATTTATCTAGTATATAATATCTTGTTTGTATGTAGTTATTTTTATATTATCTCCCCACTTCCTCCATTACAGTGTGAACTTCTTAAAGGCAGGGGCTGTTCTGCTTTTTTTTTTTTTTTTAATTTCCATTGTTGTTGTTTGTCCTTCATTCTGGAAGAGGACCATGTCATCAGGGAGGGGATGGCAGGGGACAGGCAAGTGAGTTAGATTTAAGTGAGGGAGGGCTATGCAAGCTCACTCCCACCCCCCAGAGCCCACCTGGGTCCAATGGTCAGATATAGCTGGAGACAGCCCTGGATGCAGTGGGAGACCATAGCCTTTTTAAGCTAATGACTTCAACAGGTGTGGGTTTGACTGAGGCGCATCCATTCAGTGATTAAGGGTAGGTACAACTGAGGCAAAGAATCTCCGCTTTCACATAGACTAAAATACCTGGCGCATACCGGGCCAGTAGGTGTTTTGGACTGATTGGCCGACTGGCTTTAAGGAAGGTACCTACCGCAGCCTGGTAATTTGGCCATTTGAAATGTCCTTATGTGAATCTAATGATAGGAAAATATTCTAACACCTAAAAGTATTCCTTCTTCACTTCTATCTTTGTCTACCTTTCCCCTACCTCCTTATTCCTTTCCATCCCCCTCTCCATGCCCTCCCCCCCCAGCTTTTTACCTTGGCTTTTGCTTTGAAAAATGGGTAGCTGACATTGCAGATTTTTTTGTTGATCCTTCTCTCTTCATTTATGCATTCAATGCTGCCATCTGAATCATCCTGTGGTGTAATGGGACAGGGAGTAATATGGGGAGGAAAAAAAAATCAAACCCTGATCTTGGTCATCTCCTGGTGGGTTGAGCATCTCAGCTTATTTTCAGGCTTCTCCTTAGCAATTACTTTAAAGATGAAAATGGAAGAATTTTGCCCAAATACCTTCAATAAAAAGGCAGTCATGTCCTTTTGGTCCCAAGTGGGCTTTCAACCTGTGACAATGTTTGAGCATTTGGGAATTTATTTGTATTTCTTGGTGCATAATTTAATTTTTAGATCATTTTCATGTGATATATATTCTGCCTTACCCCATTAAACCAGAGATTTCTGTATGTGGGCCAGGCTTGGTCTACTCAGCAAACTGAAGGTTGGGGACTGTATCTTCCCATGAGACCAGAAGCTTCTAGGGGATGGAAGAATATACCTTCTGATGGGGTCTCCAGATGTGGGAGGCCCAGATAGAGAGAGGATGGGGTGTGTGATTAGTGCACCCCAACCTGCTGTCTAAAAGAAGCCATGGTTGAGTTAAGCATGATTATAACCTGGTTATAATCCTAAATCAGGGGTGTGCTGGAACCATCAAACCAGCCATTTGTTAAATTGTTAAAATTTCAGCATGAATGTTTATTCCTTAGAAGTCACTAAATGCTACAAATCAGGGTTTTATTGTATGTTGATTGTCTAGACTTAAGCAAGGGATGGGAAAAAATAATAATCCAGGTTAAACTTTAAAAGTGTATTATTTGTAGGTTTTCTTTTTGAGAGCCAATTACTAAATATTTACCAGCACAGATCCTCCCCGAACCCCATGGACTCCTGGACAACTCCTGGCCACCATCCTGATTCTTCTATAGAATTCTCTCTGGTGTCAGGCTTCCCTCCTTCTATAACTTTAGATACCAGATGCCAACAACTTTCATACAATTTATCTTTACATTTCCCCCCATTCTGCATATATACCTGGAGGCTATGGTTTCTGCAGCTGTCCAATTTCTTTCTGTCCTCCCACTTTTTAGGGAAGGACTTGACACTACCAGACTGGAAGTTCCTGGGGTCAGAGACTTTATCCCCCAGGAGGCTATGAGCTCTCATGATCCTTGAATTCCCACCACCACCACTGGTCAGGAAGTCAGTCACAAAAGGCCAGTAGCAGCCAGATCTGGGGTTTTGCTGTCATTGTTTTAGTAATGTCCAAATTCGGTCAGGTGGTGCTTACTAGCTGTTTACAGTACAAGGGAAGGAAGTGGAATATCAGTAGAAGAGGCAAAGATAAAGCATTGAGGTAGGGTTAAAAGCAGGCGCTGTTGTAGTTTTGAGGTAATACCCCAAACCTGTCTGAATAACAGAAATGGTAAATGATGGAGGAGCTGTGGGAAAGCAGTTAGTAGTACACTATTGGTGGGGTGTGAATGTTCAGCCATTTTGGAAAGCAATTTGGAATTATGAACAGAAAGTTACCAAACCAGGCTTACTTTTTGAGTCAGCTATGCCATTAGTAGGCCTGTACCCTAAAGAAATCAAATAAAAAGGGAAGAATCTATTCTTTTTGTACAAAAATGTTTAAAGCAACTCTTTTTGCACTAGCCAAAAAATGGAAATTAAAGGGATATCACCTCCTTTTAGGGAATAGCTATGGCAAATGAATGTGATGGAATATTATTGTGCCAGAAGAAATGATGAAATGGACAATTTTAGATAAAGTTAGGAAGACAAGTCATCTGATACAGAATAAAGGGAGCAGAGTAAATTAGAGCAGTTTATACAATGATAATAACATTATGGAGAAATCAACTTTAAAAGATTTCAAGGCTTTCTGATCAACATACAGAGATGAATTGAAAAGAATGATGGCGAAACACGCCTCTCACCTCTTGCATTAAAATGCAGAAGAGACATACAATTTTGAATGTAGCTTAATGTGATAACTTATCTTGCCAGATTATGTAGATAAGTTTTGAAGAATTTGTTTTTCAGATCAAAAATTTTTTTTATTCACTATGAGGGAGGTATCGAGGGATTAATTTTTCAGGTTAAGATTAAATTTTTTTGGGTTCAATGTGCATGAGGGACAAATTAATAAATAAAACTTGTTACTTGAAAAATAAAAAAAATAGCAAACTATGATTTAACCCCTCCCCTCAACATCCTGGGAGTTATAAAAGACAGCTGAGCCAGAGGGACAACTGGAACAGGAATGCCAGAAATGCAAATATTGGATTAAAATCATTGGCAGCAGGCCATCAAAAGAGGACTTGAGAAAAAAGCTGTAGGTTCATTGGCATATGTGGAAGTACATACATGTATGTAAACATCTGTGGCACAGTCTAATGTTCAAGTTGTGTCACAGAAATTGAGGGTTTGTCCAACATGCATCATGACGCAACAGCATCATGCCTTTTATTGCTGTGATGCTCAGTTCTTGCTTGCCAAATCAGCAACCATGTGCCTTTTCCCTGGATGCTCCATGAACTTTGAACTGAAGGGACCTGCAAAGCCATCTAATCCAACTCCTTCATTTTATAGATTAGAAAACAGACCCAGAGAGGCTAAGGAACTGGCCCGAATACATTCTGGGGTTCAACCCATACTGGCTCCAAGTCCAGTTATTTTTCCTGGGCCTCGGGACCCCTCTCTGATAGAGACTGACTGGCTGCTGGGAGGGGATGCTGCGCTCTCTGCCTTACCCTGGTACCCAAGACTGATGTGAATAATGTAATGGCCTTGGAAACAATCTGGGAAAAAACTGCTGACTCACAGACTGGTTCAGAAACAGAATATTTCACCGATACGCAGCCCTGATAATTTGGTATTCCAAGGCTATGTGTGTGCTTGTATCTAATAATAGATTGCATTTCTACAGTGCTTTATCACACACAGAGAATTTTACATATCATTTGTGTGTTTACCTACATATATGCAATTATATGCAAGGTATATATGGATCCGTGTACATTTTGTGTTTAGATGGCTATACATATTCATGTGTATGAAGACATGTTATATGGACTAAGATTAAAGTTGTGTCTGAGGGCCTCATTTTTCACTAGAAGTCCCCTTTTCCTGGATGAATAATAACTCAGCTGGGAAAATCCTACTTCAGTCCCCTCAACTTTCCCACCCTTGGGCCCCAGCCCGGACATCGAGACGTAATCTTTTCAATGTGCTGCTAAGGAAAACCCCAGCCCCTACAAGCAGGCTGCTCTGTGCCTGGGTATGCTGGCTGATGGGTGTAACATGTTTCTCATTTCTCTTTACCCTTGCTTAGTTCTAAAGGGTCTTTTGTGCTATGCTAACAAAACTTTCAGGGAAACATGAAGCTTTGTTTTGAGCAGGAGCCAAGAAAGCCTGGAGTGGGGAGGGCAGGGGAAGGTAAACTCTCTTAATACCAGAGCCTTAAACAATTCCAGAATCCTCAGTGGGCAGGTCATTAAGTGCTTCTCTCTGATCACAACTGCTTCTTAGGTTGGCATTGTGGTATTTCAGGATTCGTGCTTTGCCTTGGGAGAGACTTACTTAATCCTGATGTGTTAGAATGCCAGGACTCCAGGAGGAAAGTCTGGCTGCAGCCCCTGAGACTAGCTCCCATCCCATAAAGTCTGGGGCTACACACGGGGGTCTGGTGAGGGGACAGAAAGAAGGGCTGCAAGCTCTGTCCTGCACTCCGGTCTGCCTCATGTTGGTGAGACACCGGGGAATGATGGCTGCTTCATTAGTTACAGGGTTTTTTGTGGGGAGAGCCCCCAATTCTTCTCCAAAAGTGATAGTTATAAGCCTGAAGGGTTAGCAGGGAGACCTTAATCCATTATGGGCCCTTTCCCCGGGGAATGAAAAGACTGTTAGTGAGGCACACTGTTTAACACTGTCTAGCGGGTTTCTAGGGGTATTTAGGCTCCTGGCTCTTTCTTCCATGCTGTCTCTTAATGAGATATACATATGATAATACATATCACAAAATGAGATGACATATAAAGTACTTTTCAGTACTTAAGCAGTCTATAAACATTGTATTTTATTTATTAGTATTTAGTATATGATTATATTATTGCTATTACTTATTATTTACATTCTTATATACCTATGGGTGAGGGTGGGGCCCTGTAGGTCCTAATCTTGCTCCAGGATGGGCACTTGACTCTTGCCCTCTGCAGTTCCCCCAGGAAGATCAAAGTCTTACCTTCTGAATCAAGCTTGCAAACTGCAGGTTTCTTGAGTATGAAATGTTTAGAACTGTGTTATAAGCGTTCTCTCCCCTGTTCTCCAGGGTAGCCTCCACTGCTACACGCCGCTGGCTGCTCTCTATGATGAAAATGGAGGTATCAAAAGAGAGGGTGTAGGAAGAACACTCCGGCTGGGTCTTTTTCAGGACTCTCTTGCAATACTCCCTGCAAGAAAACCAGAGCATCAAAGTGCTGGGTACAGGAGCAAGTGTGGGTGGGTGGGGATCATTCTAGCCCAAGGAATGACAGAAGGGAGGCTGAAGGGATGAGCAGTGGTGGTGGTGGGCTGAGGGGGAGTCTCCCTTGGTGACTTGGACTCAGTAAGTGTGCCTAATGGAAGGGTAATATGTGGTTCCTCCCTCTTAGTCATCCCTGTGGGAGGAAAGCACAGCTCTGTGCCCTGCCATGAGCCACGGGGAGAGTGTCATTCCTTGAGTGTTAAAGAGAAGAGAGAGAAAACGAAGAAGCAGAGGAAAAAGGAGAGATAGAGTTCATTCTTCAAAGTATAGTTTCAAGCTTTATAAAACCTCAGCCTTTTCTGAGTTCCTATGGCATTTAGTGTCCATACCATGGGCTGGACACAGATACCACCTTGCACTGTTATTTACCTGCCACCCCATACTGGCAGGAGGGGCTCCTGGGAAGTGCAGTTTTCCCACATGGAAGGAGAAACTGAAGGATTGTGAGAACCACAAGGTTCCCATGGCTCTCTTACAAGTTCCCAGATGGACAAGTCTTCTGTCTCTCCTTCCAGCTAGGAAACTACACTGCTCAGCAAGTGTCAACATAGTATTCCAACTGTTGCAACCAGTCTCAGGTACTTAGCAGCTATGTGACTGGTCAAGTTACTTTCCCAGCCCGAACTTCAGTTTCCTTATCCCTAAAATAAGTGATCTGGACTCGATCTCAAAGATCTCTTTCAGCTAGAAAGTTATGTCCTGGGTTGGGGTGTGCAGTAGACATTCAATAATGATGTGTTGGGGAAAAAACCAAATATATGAACGAGTGAAAGAATGAATAGATGGAGGAGGAAAATGATGAAGGAATCTGGGGGACACAGAGCTCCACTAACCAGGAAGAAGAGACAAGTTCCCTAAGCTGCAGGCAGAAATTATGAAAGCAGCAGGAAGCCCAATTCTAGTGATCTACTCACATGGCAGTGGGGATGTCGCTCTGGGCATCCAGGACCAGGTCAGGCACACAGTGTTCATCCTCATTGCACCCGTTCCAGAAGGGCACCTGGATGAGGGGGAGAACACAGGTAGGTAGGGAAACAGCGGCACAGCTTCCCAGTCCATACTCCTACTTCATTCAGTTTCCTTTCCTGGTCTTCAGGTTCCTTCACCAATTCTAGATCTAGCTCTTCACACACACACACACACACGCACACACACACACACACACACACACACACACACACACACACACACACACACACACTTCTTTTCAAAAGCAACTGGTTCTTCTCTTAGTACTACTTAACATGTCTTCTGTTAATTTGCTGCTTGTTTTCCAAGTACCATTTGCTTTTTCTATGTTCATGTCTTTGGAAGGGCTTTCCTAACTCTTTTAAAAGAGGGATCAAAATGTGACTTTGATTTAATAAACCTAAGTCCCCTCCACTCTGAACTCAGGTAGTATTAAAGTAACGATAACAACATCAACAAAGCAATCATTCACAATAAGGTAACATTCACTTTAAATCATTCACGTTTAGGGTTCACTAACTGTGCAGTAACTATCACTACGTAGCTGAGACTGAAGAACCTAAGAGGCCAAAGAGATGTGACAAAGTTTGTAGTGAGGGTACTCCCATTAATATCTGTTTAGATCGCTCCTGAAACAGGCTATTCATTCAGATCTTTTTTATTCTTAATTTACACAGAATTATAACTAGAAATATGGTCTAGTCAATAGTAGAATAGAAGTAGCATCTTAGAAGGGGAGGGGAAAACTGCTAGAAGGTCTCCAGAGTAATATTAATTGATATCTTATAGCTTGAGAAAAGTGACAAAAATTATTAAAGTGAAAAAAGTGTAGCTGTCTGGAACCACTTAGCAGAAGGGCAAATGGCCCGACATACTTTAATAGTGCCTCAAAGGTACAGATGTTCGTGACGATGACCTGGTTATTAAGATAGGATTACATTTTTTTTTTCAGAATTTTGTTTGAGAGGACAGATATATTGTACCATAAGAAATGATGGATTTAGATAGAATGCTGACTTCAATGCAGATACAAAGTGAAGTAAGCCGAACCAGGGAAACAGATGTACACAATGATTATAGGGATTTAAGTAGAAATAACAGCAATTAAAAGAAATCAAAATGGGTATTATGTAATTATAACTAAGAAGCTTCTTGAACAAGAGAGGGGACCTCTTCTTTCTTTGTAGGAGTTGGAGGCTATGGGTGTAAAAGATTTACATATACTGTCATATTTGGTTAATATGTTGACTAGTTTTGATGAACTGCCCTTTAAAAAAATTCTTTGAGTGGCCCAGTGATTCAAAGCAATCCTAATAGACTTTGGATATGCATCCAGAAAAAGAACTAAGGAGACACATGCTATGTTCACTTTTTTTCTGTTTTTTTTTTTTTTTTTAAATCTCTCCCTTGGTTTTCCCCTTTTGCTCTGATTTTTCTCTCCCAAAATGATTCATAAAGCAATGTGTGTTAAAAAAATAAAGATATTAACACAAAAATTCTTTGTTATAAGAGATGACTCTGGGTAGGAAGGGATATATTTGCAAGTAAAGATGATTTATAAACAAAATAAAATTTTAAAAAGGGAGAATAAATATATATGTATACATATGTACGAATACATGTGTGCATGTGTGTGTAATATATTTTAGAAAGGTTTCCATGGAGACTTGGGTGCATAAAGAGGTACATTTTCAATTATCTAAAAAATTAATGGATATTATCTTATAATTCAATTAATTGAAAGCTACTATATTGCTTGGTAGATGTATCTTTGCTTTCTTTCCTGTGTGAAAATTCCATCTTTTAGCTAAAAGATTTGTTCTTTTGGCCAATAGCACCAATTTTACTGATCCATATTGGTTGGCTTCTGACAAGTGAGTAGTCACCTTTGTCTTGCCTGGTTCTAGGCCTCCATCTCTCTTCTTAGTTACCATCTCCAAACTATGCTCTAGAATTTTGCCAGAAATTGCAGTCAAGTTCACTGACTTTCATTTCTGTTCTTGCTGTGCTTCTAGCCTCAATTACTTGTCCTATCTCTAGAACATTTCTCTATACCTGGGGTCTTCTTACTCTGCAATCTCCATCCTGGGCAGGGGTATGCTGAAGTAAGTTTGAATTGGCCAGAATTAATTGTTAAGATTTTATTATAAGTATTTATACATTAGAAATTTGTAAATGTTATAAATCAAAGTTGCTTTGTTATTTTTGTTGATTTTCTAGAATAATGCATATTTTAAAAGTGTGTTGCATATCACTTTTTGCCCTTCTAGAAAGCTATTTCTGGGCTTCCATTTTAGGGATAGACCCACATTAGTCTTACTTCATTTCTCTCCTGGCTAAACTTCTAACTTTCCTGGAATTAAACATTATGAATTTTTATCCTGGATCATCCTCTACCATGACGGCTCCTTTCTCCCACTGAATCTGGGGGTTTCTTATTTGGGAAACTACTTCTACTATGCTGTTCCCCTTCTTCCATTGTTGATTTTTTCCTCAGGCTCTCTATTTTGGCAGCAGACCCAGGATAGCTAAGCTTTATTTCCTTCCGGGCTATGCGTTTGACTTTTCTGGACTGTATCTCCATGCCCTCATTTCCCCTCCTTTTCTCACCCCCTTTTATATTTTGTCTTCCACCATTTGAATGTAAGCTCCTTGAGGGCAAGAATGAGCTTTCCTTTTTTATTGTATTTATAAGCCTACTCCCTGGCATAGTGTCTAGCACAATGTGAGCACTTTATTACTGTCTGTTGGCTGCTTGTTTACTGTAGTAGGATCTTCCTACAGTAGATCTCCAAAACTGTCCACAATGAACTGACCATAGTGCACCAGCCATATGGCTCATGTCTTTTCTCTCTGGGAGGACTTTTTGGGGGCCGCAGTGTCTTGAGGGTATCTGAGCTAACTGGCTATAGGGAGAGAAGTATCCTGAGAATCAGAGAATGGGAAAACAGTATTATAGGGAATAATAAAAGGAGTGTGACCTTTGTACATTTAGAAGATAGGGAAAATATAATATACGCTGAAGTTTTGGGGATTTCATCAGTCAATAAGCAGGAAACCTGGGTTCTAGTCCCAGCTCAGCTATAATTCCTTCTATCAATTTAAGCAAATTTCTTATATTTTCTGGACCTTGCTTTCTTAATTTGTGGAGTGGAGTGTTATCTAGTCCAACAAACACTTCAAAATTACTTTCATCAGGAACATTTTATAACCCATGTGTTGATGAGATCCTATTGTGTGCCCAGCACCATCCATGCTATCGATGATGCTGTAGAAAACCTGGCCCTTTGTCCCCTGCCAGGCCAATTTGCAAGTAGGTGCAAGGGAGAAAGTGGTCTGTAGAAGTTGTTTTTCCTTCATTTTCAAAGAGTACCATGACATCAGGAAGGAGATGCCATGAAGTGCAAGTGAATTGGATTGAAATGAGGGAGGGCTGGGCAAGGTCACCTGTCTCACTTTCCCCCTCCAAAGCCCCTGGGTCCAGTGGCCAGATATAGATCAAGAGGACTTGAGAGTGGGGAAGAAGAAGAAGGAATGAGCCACAGTGTATTAATTCCCTGCATTGCAAATGGTCTTTGCCTCTTGGATTTGCTCTTTGGAGCTTCGTTGAGTGGGTAGACAGAAGGAACAGTTGTCCTAGTTCCCTATCCTGCTGGCTGTGACTTACTGAGACTCTGAGGGTGGTAGGCCAGCCATCATCCAGGATGGGTCCATTGTCAGGATCATCCAAGGCAAACTCCACTGAGAATGTCACTGGCTTCACATAGTCTGCTGTGTCCTGTGGAGGAAGCAAAGGTAAGAAGGCAAAAAGGGTCACTATAAGGGGCAGCATCTGGAATCACTGACGCTGTGCCCAGATTTCTTTGGAAGAGGCCTGGGAGGGAAAGGACTATAGTACTGAGAGGAATGAATAGAGAGGAGAGAGAAGAAGGGAGGGGAGAGAGAGAGAAAGACAGACAGAAGCAGAGACAGAATGAATACTGTTGTTGAGTCCGTTTACTAAGGTAAAGACACGTCTGAGAGGTTAGAGACCCCCCAAAGCCCCCAGAGAATAGGGGCTTGGGTTCTGATATAAAGGTGCATGAGCAGCAAAGGTTGAGCCTCTGTCTCAAGCAGAGAGACTTTGCTGGGTTCTGGGTCTAATAAACTTCCATGCAGTATAAGGCACAAGCCCTTGGACTCAGATTCATCCCATCCCACACCACCTTGGTGGCAGGCTCTCTCCTCACTGAAACAAGACTCCAGAAGGCCTCTAAGAAAGCTAACTGGGCCCCAGGAAAGGATATAAGACTTTGAAGGAGATAATAAAGGATTTGGACTTTAACCCCTGGCTACTTGTGTGGTGATTACTGAAACGAAGGCTGCTCCAGAGACCTCCAGATGACCAACCGAGAACATTACATTTTGTAAGGTGGTAGATTTGAATGGCAAAGTTCTGAACTCTCTATGGGCTCCCCAAGAGGAAAGAGCGTTCCAGGGTATAGGAATGGGGACTGGGTGTTGAGGGGAAGCACAAACAGCCCAGACATCTGATAAGTATGACCAATATAAATACTATGACTGCCTGGGAGTCTGAATGACAACCCCAATTCCACCTGGCTTCTTAGAGATCATTTAGATGAATAGTGTCCAACTTAAATAGAAACTGATCCTTGCAAGATTTACTTAGAGAAAAACAAGTTTTCATGAAACATGTTATGTTGTATTTTTATTTATTTTCTCAAACATTTCCCAATTCCATTTTAATTTAGTTCCTGCCCCATTTGGGAGTTTTAAGCTGGCATTCTTTGAGTTTGACACCTGTGACTTAGATCATCCCAACCTTCAAAGAATTTACATTCTAACCAGCTTGGAGTCAGGAAGACCTGAGTTCTAATATGGTCTTGGACATTTACTAGCCTTGTGACTCTGGTTAAATCCCTTAATCTTGCTTATCTCAATTTCCTCATCTGTAAACTGAGTTGGAGAAGGAAATGGCAAACCACTCCAGTATCTTTGCCAAAAAAAACCCAAATGGAGTCACAAAGAGACAGACATGACTGAAATGACTCAACAATAACAATGAAGAACACAGGATGATCCCAAAGTCTTACACTGCATTAAGAATTTTGGAATACCTTGTGAAATATGTAGACAAGTAAATGCAAAGTAATTTGGAGAAGGAGAGTACACTAACAGAGAGTAGAAAGGCTCTATAGGGAAAATGGCCTCCTAATTGAGTCTTAAGGAAATAGAGTCAGAGATAAAGTGGGAGTTTGTGTTAGTCATGGAAGTCCTGTGAGAAGGCATAGGGATGGAAGATGGAATGGCAAGTTCAGGGAGCACTTAATAGTCTAGAATGAGTGTGAGGGCAAAATATAAGATTGGAAAAACAGATTGGAGTCAGAATGTGGAGGACTTTTAATTTTGGCTGGGGACACAGACTTTGCATTTTATGTTGGAGGCAATAAGAAAGAAAATGAATATATTTGAGCAATGGAGAGACATAGTGTCAGACCTGTGATAAGAGGGAAAATGAACAGAGTGGACAATAGGGAAAATAAAAGCTTATATATGCCTCCAAATCAACTTCACAAGTTGATTTTTTGAGTTACTAGGCGAGGTATGGCCAAATAATTTTTCATGAAAAAAAAGATTTGAGGGATTAAATAGTCTCTAAGCTCCAAATAATCAATAGACATCATTCTCCTGATGTCATTGGTCCTTTTCTAGAACAAAAGATGAAAGACAAGAAGTCAACAGTGAGAAGGCAGCTCCCAAAAGCTAATGATTGCTTTTGAGACCTGTGGCATCTCTCTCAGCACACCTGCATACACTGGAGCCAAATTAAAATGTACCTGAGAATATTTTATAAGACAATTTAATAAGATAAATAAAAATACAGGAGAACATAGATAATTTTAATATGTGGTTTTCCAAGTCCATATGTCCTGCAGGGATCCTTATGATGGGGGTTGAAGTCCCTTTAAGATTCCTTTCTAATTGCTCAACCCATGGCTGGAATATCCGGGCCCAGCCCCCACCATCATCAGCTCAGCTTCCCCCAGCCCTCACCTGATCTGAGCTAACTGAAAAGCTTGCCGAGAACTTAGGGGTACCGCCCATCATCTTTTGGGTATAAAAGAGGTGAGCCAGAACGCCCTCATTGCAGGAGCCCTCCTAGCCAACACTTGGTATCCTTCCAGCCATGTAAGGGTTCCTGCCCGCCCAGCGGCCACCTTTGGCCCTGGCGTCCTTCTAACTTAATTTTACTTCCAAATTCCTACAATAAACCTTTTATTTATCAATCTAGGTTTTCGGGCCTGTAAATTCATTTTACAGGGGACACTGCGCCTCATGAGATTATCTATGCGCCGAGAAATGGGATTCCCCCTTTCCTTTCCCTCATTACTCATGTATAGCTGGCTATTTTTATTTGAATTTGTGTGTATGTGGGGAGGGGAACAGTGTGGTCGCCTTTAAGTATCTGAAAAATGTCATCCATGAGCAGGAGTATACATTCTGTTTGACTCTAGAAGGGAGAACTAGAAGCAGTGGGTGGAAATTGTGGGGAGGAAAAAGGGAAGAATGGATTTAAACTAAAAATCAGACTTGTCCAAAAGTGTAGTGAGGTGCCTCAGGAGTTTTCAAACCAAGGTTGTCTGACCAATTTTTGGCAATATTGTAAAAGGGATTTTTTGCTTGACTCTCATATGGAGGTTGTATGTATGTATTTATTTATTTTTATAATTCTGAGATGCTGAGAATGCTTCAAGAGAATGTAATCTCCTTGAGGGAGGGACTGTTGTTTTAGTTTTTGTCTTTATATCCCCAGCACCTAACATTGTTATTGGCATCTAAAAGAAACTTAATTAAATGTATATTGAATTGAATGGAATTAAAACTAAAGTAAGGGGTTGGGCTAGAATTAGGGGGAGGTTCCTATGAACTTTAAATATTATTTAAATATAATAATTTAATTCAAACATATTTAACAAATAATATAGCAATAAACAATAAATACATTTAATAAATAACACAACACAAATTAAATATGCACATATAAAACACATACACACATATATACATATGTACACATATACATATGTATATTTGTAGTATAATTATATTTCAATATATTTGGTTTCCCTTGCATTCCTATATATTTTATGCATTTAAAAACATTTTTCTGAGACAGGGTCCCAGGTAGGTCCCAGGTAGCAAACTGACCCAAGCCCTGGTGTCAGACTTACCAGAACATGGAAGTTGATGCGGTCACAGTACTCTTGGCCCGCAGAGAGCAGAGCTACCCTGTGTGTGTATTTGTCTGCATTCTCGTCCAGGTGGGCTCTTGGTGTGTACCGCCGCTCATCAATAGTGGCATTGTACTTGATGCCTGAAAAAAGTGGAGATGCACAGAGAAGTAAGAAAGCATAACTACATTCTGATATCAAGTGGATTGTTTCCCATCATTTAAACAGCTCTTTAAAAATCCCAATCCTCAGTGAAGCCTTTTCAGACTGACTGGAAAGAAATGGACACTTCCCCTTCACCCTAGTCTAAATATGGAATATCCATAAAGATGTTGAAGGTACTGAGGATGGAATAAAGGAAAAAAGAAGGATGGAAGAACTGGGGAGGGAGCTTAGGAAGAAGAAAGTGTAAAAGGTGAAGAAAAAGGAGAGGAGAGGGAGAGAGGAGAACAGAAAAGAAAGAAGGAGAGAGAGAAAAGGAGAGACATGGGAAGGGATGTAAGGGAAAAAAGGAAGAAGCTTGTAAGAAGACGACTATGGTAGCCTTGACAATCCAATTAAAAAAAAATGCATTATAGTTCCAGTTTGGAAAGGCTACTGCCAGAAAGTGCAGGATATGGCTTTATGGTCTTAACATGTAATTAAAAAATCTGTAGCCTGTCTTTCTCAATTATATTTTTCCTATTAAAAAATGAGACTTCATTAGAATAGCTATGCATCAACAATTACCATCCTCTAATTACTGTATTTAAAAGGCTACTACAAAATTTATATTTTTAAAAAAATAGAAATGCTTATGTAAAAACAGGTGCTTTATCCACTAAGTTTTAACTGTTTGCTTGTTCAGAGTTTATCTGAGATACTGGGATCCCTATGTAAGTTTGAGCCAAAAATCTTTGCAAAAAAGCAACTTCCTTTTACTTCAAATGTTATTTCTCTTCTCATCTCATCTACCCATTTCTATCATTAGAATCAAGTAGCATTGGAATCTACTTGATTCAAGTAGATTAAAGCCAGGTCAAAAAGAATGACACTAGAGAATCACATTGATTTATATTTTCTGATAGCTAGTGCAGTGGATAGAGTGCTGGGCTTGGAATTAGGACCATCCCAGTACATACTGACTCTCAGACACTTATTGACTTTGTGAGCTTGGGCAGGCCACCTGATTTCTGCCTTTTTCCTTTTCTATAAAATGAGAATAATAATACCCACCTCACAGAGATGTTCTGAGGACCAAATAAGATAATAATTGTAAAGCACTTAAAGTGCCTAGCTCATAGTAGGTACCATATAAATATTATTATTATTACCACTATTCAAATGCTTGACCTCCAGTATTCAGGATCCAGTTCAACTTGATCACGGAGATCTGACAGTTCTTTCCCTATTTTACAGACATTCTTTTCCTAACTCTGAGAGCTACCAACTTCCTGACTTTAGCCTGGTCTCTCTGGATTCCTCATTTGCCTATTTTGGCCTGATCTGATCTCTTTGCCCTATGGGATTGTTAGCCCTCCAGTCCATCTCCTATTCAATTACTGTTTGGTAATTCCTGATCTCTCTCACTAGGATGTGCAAAATCTGGTGGTTCCTGAAAGAGTTTGGAATTAGAAAGAAAAAAAACAACAGTCTATGGGGAGGATTTAAATCACATTTAAACAGAACGCAATACAATTTTTCAATAGAAATGGAAGGGGGAAAGAGGGAACTGAGGAAGAAGAGGAGAAAGTAAAGGAGAGAGGTGCTCACCTACAGTTGCAGTTTGGAAATGAGGGGACAAGAAGATGGGCAGGAAGCAGAGGAAGGCCGCCATACAGGTTGAATCCTTGCCATTACGCTTGCAGTCCTTGTGGAAGATGTTGATCTTGGAAGGCTCAAAGTGGATACTGGCATTGATCTGGACCACACTTCGGGACCTATAGAGAAGGGGTGGGGTGAAGAGATCTGTAGCCCATTGGTCAAGTCTGTGGGACTGCTCTAGTCATGTTAAAGGACACCAAGCAGGAAAGAGGAGATGGAGTTAGGAGGGAGCAGAAATTATGTTAAGGTTGGCCATCTTTCCAGATCCAGAAGGAGATGGCCTGGGAATATATCAGGGAACTAACTCAGAAACTTCATGGTCATAACAACCAGTTTCCCATGATCTACCTGTGCATCATGAGGTTATATGATTATATAGAGAGAAGAATTTTCAGAGATCATATAGTCTAATTTCCTCATTTGATTGATGAGGAAACTGAGGCCCTAAGAATTTAAACAACTTTTTTTTAAGGTGACCAACAGAGGATTCAAATTCAGGGCATCTAATTTCAAGAACCATACTCTTTCCAATTCATCATATTGCCAATAGATATGTATGTGTGTATATATATATATGTGTGTGTGTGTGTGTGTGTGTGTGTGTGTGTGTGTGTGTGTGTGTGTGTGTATGTGTGTGTGTGTGTGTGTGTATGCAAGGATGGTGAGCATAAGACAAAGTGCTTACTATGCATAAAGAAGACTTGTACCTATCATATTTGAGGGTGCCTCAAGGGACAAGATAATTGGTTTCCTATATTCAAATTTTTTTTCTATACATATTTTTTCTAAATTCCCTGAGGACAGTGAATATACTTTTTAAAAATCTTGATCTCTTCCTTAGAATTTGGTATAGCATTTGATGTATTGATAATATTAATTAGTCGATATTAATATCACCAATAATAATTTTAATTAATTTTAATAATAAAATCAATCAATAAGAACATTAATATGGTACTTAATATTGTGGTACTTAATGCATATTTTTTGAATGAATGAATGAATGAATGTCAGCTGCTAGCACCCTGCTTTCTAGAAATCTAAGTGAAGCCCCTTCCTCTCTACTTGATCTCTACTATATTCAGATCCTGAAGTCTTCAGATGAAGCTAGATGCCTTGAAAAGTGGGGATGACCCACCATAAGATCACAGCACCACCAAGAGATCCCACTGCCAAGTCAATGAGTCCATCTTCATTGAGGTCCATCTGCCCATGGATGCTGCAGCCAAAATACTGGAGGCCTGGGGCCAGTTCTGAGGAGGCAATTCTCTGTAAGGTGAGAAAGAGAAAGCTGGACTCATCTACCTCTAGGTGTAGGAAAATTGGGAGGTTGGAGCTGGGGAAATCTCTAGGTATAATTAGAATAGGGCTAAATGAGGTGATTTAAGGGTACCAGTAAGATCTCTTTATCTCCTAAGCTAAAGGATATCTTTCTCTAAGACTTCATGAGGTGCTGGAAATTTCCAGCATTAACATGACTCTTTTGGGTTAAAGCAGAGACTCTTAAACTTAAGGTCCACTGATCTCCAAAGAGTCCATGCATTGATTTCAAGGGATCTATAAATTTGGAGGGGAAAAAATTACATTTATATTTCAAGAAATCAATTTTCTTTAAAAGCCTATATATTTTATTTTATTCATTTAAAACCATTATTCTGAGAAAAGGTCCATAGTTTAACTAGTCTGCCTCATGACTCAAAAATGATTATTAATTCCTGAGATGAGGTGGTGTTTTTAGAAGGCATCTTTTGTTAAAATAACAATTTATTGCTTAAGTAGGGAAACACATAATCCCTTTATCCTCATTAACATGAATTGACTCATATTAGCTTCTTACCACAAAGAACTTAATTCTAGGGAGATGAAACATAGGTCAGTTTTGATGCAGAGAAAAAGATAGGGAAACGTACTACCCAGGAGGCCACAGTAGGAACAAAAGGTAGCATGAAATGAGCATCTGGTAAGTTATTATAGAATTAGAGAGAAAGAAGGGTACTAAAGGGCAAAATGAATGCAAAATTTGTACACTTCAGAATTTTGACTAGTCATTTGTGACTAGACAAAATTGAGTCTCTCACTGCCCATAAAGGCAATCCATGAACTGAGAATTTGAATCCTAATCCATTCAGATGTTGTGCACTGAGCCTGTAATATTTGAGATATTCACTGTACATTTCCTTGGATACATCTTTTTCAACTGTGGTAACAGCCTCTTCTCTTAGGACTCTGGCTACTTTTAAAAATAGAATTCTTATTGATAACTTTGATTTTTTCTTTATTTTCCAAATATATCATTATTATTCCTTTCCCTAGAGAGCTGCTAGGTATAACAAAATAGAAAAGAAAAAGCATTTCAGTAAAATAATCCAAATACCTCTATGGGATCCACACCCATAATATTCTATCTCTGTAAGGATAGGAGGGAAATGTATCTTTTCCTCTTTTCTGGGTAAACTTGATTATTATCAAACAACATTAAGTTTCTTTTTGTTGTTCTTCTCATTTATATTGTAGTAATTGTGTCTTTTTTCTTTGGTTCTTACGTCACTTTGTATCAGTTTGTCTTCTCATACTTTTCTGAATTGTTCATTTTTATTATACCTCATGGCACAGCAACATTCCATGCCATTCACATATAAGTTTGTTTAGTAATTATCTAGTCAGCAGAACTATGGATCCCAGTTCTTTGCTAAAAAAACCCTCTATTTTCACTTTCTTGTTTATCTTTTCTTTCTCGTGTTTTTTCTCCTTTTGTTCTAATTTTTCTTTCATACATAATAGATATGAAAATATGTTTAAAGTAATTGTACATGTATAATCTGTATCATATTACTTACTGTCTTGAGAAGGAGGGAAGGTCTGGGAGGGAGGGAGAAAAATTTTGGAACTCAAAATCTTACAAAAATAGGTGGACAGAAATCACTCAGGAATAGAATGGAATTTGCCTTCTGGCTAACAGATTTTATTTGAGGCAAGTAGACTGGTGAGTATTCTCTGGAAGTTTAGGTTAGAGGTTCTTTGAGGCTCAGGATAGATGCTCCTCAGGTTGGGGAAGCTTTACCTGCTTATACCTCTTCAGGATGTTGTTCTGGAAGCCATGAAAGATGTAGATGACTCCCTGGTGGTCATTCTCCAGGGGAGCTCCCACCACGATGTCATTGTAGGAATCTTGATTGAGATCTCGGACTGACGAGATGGAAGAGCCGAATCGAGCATTTTGGTAGCCATGGGAATCTTTTAGTGTCCCATCATAATAAACCGGTTCTACAGAAAGAAAAGAGATAGGAGAAAGGTCCATGGCTAGTTGGGCTAAAGAGCCCCATTGTAATTATTTCTTACTTTTGTGATCCAGACCTGGTCTCAGGAATGTAACTAGGGATATTTAGAGGGATTGAGGATGCATTTAGATAGAGCCCCTCAGGATATCCTGGGCACCTGTGTGGGGAGGGACACTGACACTTTTGGTCAATTAGATATTTGTCTGATAGACTCATCAGTTTCTCTTCCTTGCCTGGGGATGCTCCTGGACATGTTTTCTGACTTTAGGAGAGACAACTCTGGCTCTTGCTTCTTAGGTCCTGACCCACTAAGGTGGGCATTAGGAGGAGGAACTGCTACTTCCCCTGTTCTTCTTTCATAGGGCATTGGAGAGCAGTGGAGGAAACTGTGGTCTGATCAAGGGGAAGAATTAAGTTGCCCCAATCAGAGGGAGGTTGACCTGTTTCATATTATGCATGCCCTGGGGTCTAGGTTTCCCAAACAATGATATCTTGAATGTTCTCCCAGAGCTTTGCTCGTCACAGTGTATCCAGGGCAGCACCCTCTCATTACCTGTCTCAGAACATAGACATACACTTTGCCCCGCTCTCGGCCCTCACTGAAGTACATTGGCGCGCCAACCAGTAGAATGTCTGTCACCCCCATCGCTGTCCACGTCCAGGGAACTGATTTCACTTCCATAGTATGAGCCAATCTGCAGCACAGAGGAATAGAGTACTGTGAGGAATTAGCCTTGCCTTGAGGATGGAACTCAAACTCTTCTGATTATATTTAACATCCTCCCCAGGATGGCTTGGGCCTCCTTCCAGCCTTAGTACACATCCCTCTCCTCAGTTTTAGACATTCTAGCCTATTTGCTCTTTACTCTCTGCACCGTTGAATCTCCCAAATCTGTGCCTTTT
The DNA here is from genome assembly GCF_048593235.1 of Sminthopsis crassicaudata. Taxonomy (NCBI): domain Eukaryota; kingdom Metazoa; phylum Chordata; class Mammalia; order Dasyuromorphia; family Dasyuridae; genus Sminthopsis; species Sminthopsis crassicaudata. The sequence goes on along the minus strand of NC_133618.1, from coordinate 537,187,457 downwards.
CACAGAACCCATATAGAGGCTATAAAAATGAACATATTTATGTTGAAATTTAACATAATATATCTTAAGCTATTTATTCTTTATCTTTCTTCTTCATTCCCATAAGGAAACCCACAAATTATTTCTATCCCTCTCTGCTCCCACTCCAAGAGCTTTCCTCTTCATTTTTACCCTTTCCTCTTCTTCTTCAAGTGATACATACTCAAGCAAGAGAGCTACTTTCCCTCCCTCTCACACACAGTGTGGAGAGAGTCTCCCTGAAGCTCCTCTGGTAGAGTAGAAAGAATAAGAATTCCCAAAACCTGATGGGTTGGACAGGTCTTTACCCTGACCTTCTACTCCTGAAGTCATTATAGTAGCTAATTCTCCTTTCTACTTTGTTAAATTTATGTAAGTTACACACTTGTGTTTTTTCACCTTGTGCATTAAAAAGTAGATTTGAGGATACTTCCTTAGCTCTTTGCCCTAATTGGTGCTACTTGCTTCAAGGAAGTGGTTGTCCAGTGAATGTCATAGCTCTGCCAGAGCTTGGCAGATCTTTAGAACCCAGAGTCATCTCTATGTCATGATGAGATATTGAGAGAAGACTTTGGGGAACTATCTATCTACCTACTTATAGCTATCTATCAACAGAAACTTATTAATTCCCTTTTATGTTCCAGGTGCTAGACATACCAAGATGAGGAATAACACATCTATCAATCAGTAAACATTTTAAATGCTCACTGTATGCCAGGTACTAGAGACAGACAAAGAATGAAACATTTGTCTACATTTCCATACATATACATGCATAAATGGCTCAAATATGATATATATATGCATATATACTTATTTTTTGTATTATTGTATATATATTTTTCTACACAGAAAGAGAAATTGAGAGACATATAAACAATGGGAGACAGAAGGAGAGAAACAAACAGAGAAAAAGGGAGGAGAACCCTGTTGTAAACATGTGGACTCAGAAGCACTCAGCTGGGTAAGTCCTGTTGATTTGGAATCTACTTAATTTAGAAGCCCTTAGGATTGTGGTTTATCATTCGGATGTTGGAGTCAGAGCTCAGCAGGAAAAAATGTTATAAATTCATCAAATAACTTCCCCTCTAACTTACAGGGTCTAGAAGCCAATTCCCGAAAAAACCAGCCAGAGTCTGGGTGTGGGCGTATGGGAGTAAGACTGAGAATGTCAGTGGTGAGCAGCTGTCTGCCAGCTCAGCTGGTCTACAAAGCAAGCAGGATGAGGCTTGCTGATATACATGAGAGATTTAGGTTAGACATGAAGGGGAACTGTCATTTTGTCATGCTAAGTGCGGACAGTGGTAAATCATGGCAACAGGATCAAAATCCAGCTGACAAAAACAAGTCAGGAGCTAGGAATGGAATGGTAAGAGCAAATTGAAATATAGTTTAAATGTGGGGATTATATAGATAACAAGAGAAAAACATGAATCAAGCGAACAGAGACAATGGGAATATGAAACTCAGCTTAAGACTCCCTATACATTTCTTGCAATAGCAGGAAACAATAGAGACTCTATGGTCCGGTGGTCAGAGAGTTGGTATCAGAGTCAGGAAACCCCCAGGTTGTGGGACACTTACTAAGTCACTTAAATTCTCAGTGTCTCAGACAACTCCTGGACTTTGAAGTGTGAACCGCTTATCTACCTCTTTGGGAGATTGTCCTTTATATTCTAGGGCAGGGTTTGGTAAGCCATTACACACATACTAAGGTCTACCAGGAGAATGATTTTTAGTGGTCAAGGGGGTGGACACTCAGTGTGCCCTTTGAGAAAGGTTGTCAGTCCTTGTTCTGGGGATTTCTTTGTAAATCACTTTAAATGACAAGTCACTTTGTGATTCATGAAAAAATAACCAGGAAGGTACCATTCTAAATATTGAGCATCATTCAGTTGCTATTCTGAGTTTGCGTAATTTGATGCCAGCTGTGGCATGGGCTAGGGAAGAGAGCCAAGGTGGTTACTACTTGCACATTTCCCTAGCACTGGATACTAATCCCCTCTTTGGCATCTGAATTGTAATAGGACTTTACTTCTCCAGGAATTTCCCTATATACCATTAAATAATGGATGTAGGCAATAAATAAAAACAGCAGGAAACACCATCTGATTTCCCAGGATGATTTAGCATAGGGTCTGAAAACCCGTAGCCAGTAGCTGCTGAAATAGACAAATGTGTTAGCCTGAGGAATGGGGCTGAGGCATTCGCATGTCCTGAGGAGCTTGGAGGGCATGTAGTCCTGCTCAGAAGCCAGGTCCTTCCCTGAAATATTCACCCCTTTTCTTTCCCTTCTCTCTTCCTCCCTCTTCCTTTATGGTCCTCCCCATCCCATTCCCTCTCTGTCTCCCTCCTCCTCACCCCATATCTATAACTTCTCCTTCCTTACCTGTTCTCCTTTCAGAGATTGGTGGATTGTCAGGCTACGGTTACTGTGCATCATGAAAAGGATGACTTTGCCTGTGTGGTTGAATCGGGGTGCTCCAGCCACATAAACCCTGCCCTGATTACGGGACACAACAGAAGTAACTGTGTAACCTGTTAGGGGAGAGGGGAAGGAAAGGATCTGAACACAGGTGAAAGGCCCCTGCTCCCGCATACAGCCTCGTCAGAGTACCAGGTAGGGCTAGTCCTTGGGAGAATGAGGAGGCAAAAGTTTATAAAATCATTAATCTCAGGCAGTAGGGCGCAGGTAGAGGAGGAGTTTATGCATCAGGTTTATTCTGACATTGAAGGAACATTATTTTTAGTGTTAATCCTGGGGGTTATTACATTCAGAAAGAGTTAGCTCAAATAAAGACTGGGTTGCATGTCTTTCTAGAGCCTTGCAGTTTACCTTGACCCCAGGAGGCCAAGTATTCATTGACACAGGTTCTATACAACCTTCCCTTATTAGGAAAGAAAGTGTCCATAGAGCAGGTCATTGCACCCTCAGGTCTGTGACTGTCAGATTTTGTGAAACTGTCTATACCTGTGATATGCAACATTAGCATTAAAAACTTTTCCTGGGAAGAGCCCCCCTTTATCAATGCAGATGATCTATTGTCTCAGAAGGTTGCCTGGGACATTGATTGAGGTTAAGTGATTTACCCAAACTCAAAGTCTGTGTGTGTGTGTGTGTGTGTGTGTGTGTGTGTGTGTGTGTGTGAGTTTGGACTTGAACCCAGCTCTTCCTGATTCAGAAGTGTCTCCTTGCTGGCACCAGCTAGCATTAATATGACAAAACTGGTCTCTGGCAGTCCTTAAGGCTCTGTAGTAATGGAGGAGGTGAGTAGGACAATCCTGCTGAGATGCTGCTCCCAGCCCACTCCTGTGTGAGAAGGGGGTAGTTCTTAGCTCTGAGCTCTTAGGGAGAGCGAACCCATTGTGGGCTTGGGGTGGTTGGTGGAATCCAGGCCATCTCTGGAGCTCAGAATCCTGCAGGAATCTAGCAGCAGGAGGGAGGAATAGGAGTTAGGGATTTGAGCTAAAAGGCAAAGTAAAGATTGGCAAATCTTTCTTTTCAATCCTGGGATTCTTAAAAAGCTTTGGAGCAAGAATGAGGGGCCTGCACAGCAAGATTTACCTCGGATACTTTGTCCTTCCTTTGCATCTGCTCCTGAGATCACTCAAGGTGGAGGGAGTGGGGCACAGAAAACCCGGGGGCCATTTTCTTATGAGGCAGAAACAGCACCCAGTTTTACTCACCACATTCCCACTAATGGGAAAGTAACGTTCAACACCAGAGGAGCAAAATGGAAGGCCCATCTCACTTATTTCACCTCTAAGGAAATTGGCCTATGTAATTGAGAACAAGGTCTGGCAAACTATGACATCTATTCCCTGAAAGTATGTAAGTTGGGGAGACAAACCTGGAACATAAAGCCCTCTTTAATTCTAGCCTTTTCAAGTTGTTAAGATTCTCTCCTGCTACAGATCAGACTTGATAGTTACCTGGTGAGCCCTTTGACTTTAAAAGTGCTGAGAGTGACAGAAGGTGATTATAGTGGTGTAGGGAGAACCCAACACACATCTACTAAGTGGACACTGGAAGCAGTACCTCGGGCTATGCTAGAGAATTTTTCTCTTAAGCCTTCCGGTCCTGGAGTGTGGAGGAATATTTTGACTGTGTCCTGGCTCATTACAGCCTGTTTTTCAGTAGGGAAACCAAAAAATGCCTTCTCTGGGGATCCTTAAAGCTGGGTGGGCTAGGGTCCACCCTTTTCTCTGAGAGAAGGTCACTTTCTCAGCATTTCCCACCCACACAGGGAAGGTTCAGAAAAGTGACAGGCTAAATAGCAAAAGAAAAATGACTCAGTGGATATCTTTAAATCCCAGTTCCTCTCCTACCACCCACCATCCAAAGCAAAGGAGTCCTGAGCGGAGAGCCAAGAGAATTGGGTCCTAGTCCTAGTCTCACCAGTCTCCCATGGCCTTAATTTCTTCATCTACTAAAGAAGGGATTTGGATTGGATCCTTTCCAAGGTTCCTTCAGGCTCTGAGATCCTAAGATTCTTACATAGTAGATATTCCTTAAATAAGTATTAGTTTTGCTATTAATTCGGGAGTAGCTGTAATGTAGTAGAAAGATCTTGAGATTATGAGTCAGAAGACCTGAGTGTGGTTGATGGCTCTGCCACTTACTAGCCATGTGATTGTGGGTTAAGTCCCTTATCTAATCTGAGTCTCATTTTTCTCACCTGTAAAAGGGGATACTTCACCAGGTATTATGAGGATCAAATGAAATAGCTTATGCAAAACACTTTGCAAACTGTAAAACACTCTACAAATGGTATTATTTTATCTTCTCCAGTTCCTAATATGATTTCTAGTTCTAAGTCTCCCAATAAACAGGAATTTTATGTCTCTCCTTTTGAGAATACTTTCCAATTCCTGAAGCCAAAATACTATTTCAGGGACCCTGGCATTCCAGGTACAAGGATAAGGTGTACACCATGTCCCCTGAGGAGCTAAGATCTAGAGAAGGAGATGGAAAAACCAAGACTAACTAAAAATGGATATACTTGATCTTTCTTGGTATCTTGATCATTCAGGGTAATGGATGTGGGATTGGAAAAAAAGAGGCACAAATGATATAAAATAATTGATGATATAATAATTACAAACATCCAGAAACAAACATACTGACTTCTAAACTCCTACTCTGTTGATAAGAATGAGAAGGTCTTAGAAAATTGGATAATCTGTGCTTAAATAATTGAGTTGATGACATACTAGGTTAAAGTTAAAAGATTTAAGGAAGCCAATGCCAGATGCAGAGAAGAACAATTAGCAGATTCACCAATTATGTTTCTGCTTGTCTTTATTTTCATAAAGTTCTTCTTTTATTAGAAATCATTTCTGCTTTTACTAGTCAAGGACTAGACAAGTCACTAGTGGTGACTAGTCAAGGAAACTACCCAGTTCAAGGATTTTATATGAGGGAAACAAACCCAGCCAATGCTTTATGTGCAAAAATTTGTGAAGAGGGCAAAATACCCTAAATAATTGACTTTCAAAATAAATATGTGAAGAGAAACACAATTTGTTGCTGATTGTTCTTTCTTTATGTGTACTTTAACTTAAGTAAAGGCTTTCTAGACTAGTGTATTGCAGTTGACTCAAAGGCAATAAAAGGATTTTGGTTTCCCTCAGTGAACCAATAGTGACTCTGTCTCTCACTTTTCCCCAAATACTCATTTCCATTTCATGACTTTACCCAGATATGCCCCGTGGTTCTTCAGTTCTTCAGGGAATTCCTTTAGATACGACTCTCGGTGAGGAATGACTTTTCCACCACTGGTCTCCTTCAGCACAGCTCCATTCCAGTCATATGCACCAACTGCTCCCAGCAAAATCCCATCCTAAGCAGGAAGAAGGGGGACCCAAAACAATCTGTGTCATTCCTTAAGGGAAAGTCCCTAAATATAAGGGAATGATACTACTAATTTCTCTCTCTCTCTCTCTCTCTCTCTCTCTCTCTCTCTCTCTCTCTCTCTCTCTCTCTCTCTCTCTCTCTCTCTCTCTCTCTCTCTCTCTCTCTCTCTCTCTCTTCTCTCTCTCTCTCTCTCTCTCTCTCTCTCTCTCTCTCTCTCTCTCTCTCTCTCTCTCTCTCTCTCTCTCTCTCTCTCTCTCTCTCTCTCTCTCTCTCTCTCTCTCTCTCTGCTTTCTTTCTCTCTCTGTCTCTCTCATTTCCCCTCTCACACCCTCCCCCTCACTCCCCCTCTTTCCCTCTCCCTCACTTTCTGAGCCTCAGTTTCCTCATTTGAAAAATAAGGTTGTACTAAATGGTCTCTGTGGCACCTTCCCCACTCCATATCTTGCAATCCCATAAATTGTTATTGCCATACATGTGGAATGACATCCTCTTTAGCAGTTATAAATGTAGCTTGTATAATTTGATCATATTTTTTGTTAATATCTCTAATGTTTTTGTACAGTTTTTCTTCTAGGCAGGTGGCAGGCTGGAAGGTCCCTGATATGTCCACTTCTATTTCTGCACATCAGTGTTTTGGTTCAGTGTCCATTTTGATGACTTAGGCAATGAGCAAACTATGCAGGACTGTGGGAATGGGTAAATCACACTGTTTTCTTACTTCAGTTTCTCCTTTCCCTTACTTTTTTTTGATGATAATATGAAAATAGAAAACAGAAAGGGCAAATTCTAAGAAGGAAAAGAAGTTATAATAAGGCACTGGAAAAGACATTGACATGAATATAATTAGAAAACTCAATTAGTACAGATTGGTACCTGCTTTGCTACTTATTGTTCTACTGAGCTGCTCAGGGTCATACAGTCAGTATTTCTTAGACTAAGGTCTTGAATACAGGTCTTTATACTCTGAGACCAGCTCTTTAACTACTTTGCCACATGCCTCTCATGGCAGATTCATTTTCTAAACCCTTCTTTGGGGTCAGTTTTATTGAATTGGAATTATAAAATTTAATTCAAAATTACTCAAGATCAAAAAACAGAATTTGAACTCAGTGCCTCTGACTCCAATTAGTGGAGATTTTCCCCACTAAATAGTAGCTTTTCCATAACAACAAAGATATTTTGCCCTTGAGGTGATGGTGGTGGTTTCCCCATTTGTTATTTAGTCTTGTCCTTACAACAATTCCATGAGATATTTAGTATTATTATTGAGATATTATAATATTATATAGTATACATTATATACTATATATAAGACATATATATATAGTATATTATAGTATTATTAATCAAGAAGTATTATCATCATTTGACAGATAAGGAAACTGAGGTTCAGGGACATTTAGAGACTAGCCCACACAGTATCAGGTGATTCGGCTCTGATGGTATATGACTTTGCTTTCCATGTCCAGGAATATTTAGTGCTCTCTTGAGACCCTGTAAGGATATTCATGCAGATTACTGCTAATTGTAGGTTACAGATTAAAATAGGGCCATCACATCCTGTAATGCATATAGGGTAAAACTGGGTAGAAAAAGAAAGCTGCTAATGTCCTCTAACACCAGATGGATCTTATTCTCCATCTTCCATCTGAAACTCTCTGGGAGGTATCCATCAAAGTCAGTTTCATCCCTTTCTGCCCACTGAGTGAGAGGATGCAACTGTGGATCAATCTGCTTTTGCTTTAGAGAAATGCCTTTGAAGATATATTCTTGGTTCAGCAAATATCTCTGGGAGTCTTGCAGCACATCCTGAAGAAGGACTGATTCAAATCAGGAACTTGCAACCCAGCTGGGATCTCCACTCTCCCCAGGCCTTGGGAGGTTTGGGAATTCCATCTGAAAATATTGAAAGCCTGAAGGGGGTCTGGCAACATTGGCTACCAAAGTGATATGTCTCTTTGGCAACAGGAACAGAGCCAGTCTTGCTGCTAATGCTGTGTGATTGTAGAGGCTAGGCAAGCCCCTCCTGTGGTCAAAAATCCCTTCTCTACCTCCTGCTGACATTCTTACCTTAACAGTATATTACTTTAACTTAAGACTTTGATCTTCATTAAAATGCAGAGCCCTCTTGGGTAGCAAACACTTTTAATTTTTATCAGTTATTGATATGTTTGAGCAACTAAGTTCATTACATTCTTATTTTAAAGATCCTTAATTGTTTTTTGTGTTATGGCCTCCTTTTTCAGGGTGGTGAAACTTATGGGTCCCTTTTTAGAAGGCAGTTTTCAAATGCATAAAATAAAATACTAGGATTGTAAAAGAAATACATGGAAATATAATTAATTATATAAAAGGTTCAGAACCCTTGCACTGGAGGAAGCTTTGAATAGGAGAGGATCAGGATGCTGAGCCAGAGGATAATGGATATCAGGTAGTATAGATGGGTGTTGAAGGGAGATAGGAGGCCAATAAAAACAAACTCCATTGACTTCACAATTTTACCTTAGCCAAGGGAGACACATATATTTTATGTTTAGAAAAAGGTGGGGAATGGCTGATGATTGGGTGCTAAGGTTTTGATAAATGAAGTCAGGAATGTCAACACATTCAAAATATCCCGTCCCTGGCGATCTGGGAAGGAACATTTAAAATTCAAGGTTTTCAGCTGCTTCCTGATTGAGTCCACTCTCCTTTTCCCTTCACTCTCTTAGTGAGGCCAGGAAATTCTGAGAGAGTTCTTATGACTGAACTGGTAAGTTGTTTGGTTGACTTGTTGACAAACTAAAAATACTGGGAATCTGTCTCAGAGAGGGGTGGAGAGAATGTGTGCTCCTAATGAGACCTGTGGCCCTGGCTATAGTGCTGGTAAATGGCTAAGCTATCTTGTCAAGAACCATGAGATACAAGTAGAAAGGCAGAAGTAGAGCACTTTCTTGAGGGTGGGTGGGTCTAAATCTTTGAGCTCAGCATTAAAAAGCATTCTTTGATTGTGTCCAATCAAAGAACAACCTTTTTGAACACTTACTAGGGGCTTGGACACTCTCATAAGTGTATTGGGAGTGACAAAAAAAAGTCTCCTATTTTACAGTTGAGGTCAAAGGGAAGCAAAGGGAATAAGGGCTGTGTCCATCTTGTCCTCAAGCTGGGGTCAAAGGAAGCCAACAGGAATGAGGGCTGTGTCCTGCAGAAAGGTAGCCAGATGCCATCTGTATTGTGGTTTAGAATTCCAAAAGGTTGAATCATTGGTCTTGTCCTGTACACATGGGACCATGAGCCACAGGACTGAGTGTTAGTGTTAAACCACCCCAGTTTACCTCCTTCCCTCATTTTATAGGAAATTGAGATCTAGAGAGGTTAGTTGATGGTCAACATCATATAGGTAGGAAATACCAGAATAGAAATTTAAATTCAGTTGTTTTCATCCAGTTACATTTCTTTTCCTTCCAGCTGTATTGTCTACCTATAGAATGATTTGAAGAGTGCCTTGCCTCCAGATAATTCCTCCATTGGCCTTCCTTAGTACTTGAAATATCACCAACAGCACTTCTTTAAATCAAGGCTGTTGTGTCTCTGAAAAACATTTTTCCAAATAAAAATGTGCTTTACAAGAAGGAATAATATATTAACCATTTGTCAGAAAACCGATAGCTTCTGAGCAGAGAACAGATTCATGAAGAAATGGGACATAGGATAAATGGATTTTTATGGGCTTGTACAAGGATGAGGATCTACTGCCCTAGATCATCCAGGACTTTACTCCTAGAGGACTGAGATAGGGGATGATAGATGGTAGATTTTGGGGGGAACAGGGGGAAATTATGCATAAGTGTCCTATTAGACTGTAGTCCTGGGAATTGTAGCAATTAAGGTAATAACATATGTAGCAAATTTGCAGATGGTATAAAGTTGGGAGGAATATCTAACACATTGGATGACTAAGTCACAATTCAGAATGATCTTGAAAGGCAAGAATATGGAGTTAATGCCAATAAATTAAGTCTAATAAAGAAAAATGAGAGTTCCTATGCTTCGAATAAAAAAAATAAATGTTACAGGTATCAGAATAATAATTGACGTTTATTCAGCATGTTATGAATATATATTCTCATCTGAACTTCACTACAACCTTTCAAGGTAGATATTATAGATATTATAATCATTTTAGGAGGAAGAAACTAAGTCTTGATGTTGTTGTCAATTTTTAGTCATGTTCAATGCTTTTTCCTACCCCATTTGGGGTTTTCTTGGCAAAGAAACTAGAATGATTTGCCATTTCCTTTTCTGCTTCATTTTACAAAGGAAAAAACTGAGGCAAATAGGGTTAAGAGGCTTGTCCAGTGTCACATATCTAATAAGTATCTGAGGCTGGATTTGAACTTAGAAAGATGTACTCTATCTACTGTATCACTTCACTGCCCAGGTGAGCTAATACACATAGAGAGGTTATGTAATTTGCTCAAAATGACATAGATAAATATTACAGGTAGGATCTCAGATCTTCCTAATTGTAGCACTCGGTCCCTATACCAAACTGCCTCTTATAAGAGGGAGAAGGCATAGCTACTTAGTAGTTTCTCTGAAAAAAAGATCTGAGGACTAGATTTAGTTTCATTTAGTGGAAAGGTGAAACAGGTTCCCAAAGAGTGAATGCAATCCCACTATTCAGGATTTGGGAATTGATAACATTGGTTTTCTTTTGCCCAGTAAGATCAAATCAAGAGAATTGTGTTTTATTCTGGTGCCACCTTTTAGGAGGTACATTGATAAGCTGAAGAGGGTCCACAAGAAGGAAATTAAGATGGTGATGGGATCCGAGTTCATCCATCTGAGGATAACTTCACAGAACTAGAGATGGTTAGCCTGGAGAAAGGAAGACTTAGGGAGGACATGAAATCTGTTCCTCAAGGTTTTGAAATGCTGTTATGCAGAAGAAAGGTCAGATTTGTTCTGTTTAGCTCCCAAGCATGGAACTGACAGCAGTGAGTGGGAGCAGCAAGAAATCAAATTCAGGCTTGATTTGAGGAAAACCTTCCTGGAACCCCTAAGCAAGAGTGGGATGAACTGCCACAGGAAGTGGTGGCTTCCTCCTTATTAGAAATCTTCTAGCAAAACACTTATTAAGTGGATGATAGAGAGGATTCTTTTTCAAATGTACTAGATGGCCTGTGTAGTCCCTTCTAACTCTGAGACCCAGTGACTCTGATAAGTTATAGGGAGTCCACATGCTTCCTTTTCTGCACTTTGTTGAGAAGTCAATGAGTCATAAGGGCAGGGAATGAAGGATGAGATCTATATTACAAAGACTTCTGACTCAGTGTGAAAAAATAAAATCCAACAACACTGGTTTTGGAATCAGAAACCTTGGGTTTAAATTCCAGTTGTGATACTTATTACCTGTGTATCTTTGGGTAAAGTAGTTTATTTAAATTCTCTAGGTCTCAGTTTCTAAAGCTGTAAAATGAAAAAGTCAGACTAGATCAGTGTTGTCAAATTCAAAATAGGAATGGGTTGCTGTGGGCTGCACTTGGAAAACATCGATTTCTCAATTACATTTAAATTTTTTGGGGAGGAGCTTATTATTTTGCAGATCCGAAGGCAGAGAGTTTGATATCTCTGAGCTATGGAAATTCTCCTTTTTAACTGTATTGTCTATAATCAATCCCATCAGGCTTTATAATTCACCTGTTGATGTGATCCTCTGTTTAGGGATTTCTACCTAGGAGTACTTTTTAAAATGGAATGGGGGATTGACAAATGGTCAAAGGATATGAACAGACAATTTTCAGATGAAATTAAAACCATCTATACTCATATGAAAAAAATACTCTAAATTACTATTGATTAATTATTAATTCCCATCAATTGGGGAATGACTGAATAAGTTGTGGCATATGAAGGTAATGGAATATTATTGTTCTATGAAAAATAATGAACGAACAAAGAATTACATGAACTGATGCTGAATGAAACAAGCAGAACATACACATTGTACACAGTAACAGCAAGAATGTGTGATAATTAACTATGAAAGACTTCATTCTTCTCAGCGATTTAGTAATTCAAAGCAATTCCAATAAATTTTGGAGAGAAAATACTATCTGCATTCAGAAAAAGAACTATGGAGATTAATGTAAATCAACACATGCTATGTTCACTTCTTTTTTATGTTTTTTTTTCTCTTCTGTGGTTTTTCCCTTTTGTTCTGATTTTTCCTCTTTCAACATGATTCATAAAGAAATATATATTAAAATTAAACTTAAAAGAGAAATGGAATGGGGGAGGAAGGAAACAAACAAGCATTTATTAAATACCAATGATATGCTAAGTATTGTGCTGTTTTATAAATATTATCTTTTTTGATCTTTACAGCAATTCAGGGAGGTGGGTGCTAGTATTACCCTAATTTTATGGATGAGGAAACGGAGCACTGTTACAAAGCTGCATATGTGACAAGCATTGAGAAGGGCAGCGAGGTGGCTCAGACTCAGGAAGATGTTCAAATCCTGCTTCACACAATTACTTGCTGTGTGTTCCTGAGAAAGTTTTTTAAAGCTTATTTGCTTCAGTACCTCATCTGTAAAATGGGGATACATTGGAGATAAAAATGGCAAACCTGTTTGGCAAGAAAACCTAATTTGGGTCATAAAGAATAAAACTTGACTGAAAAATGACTGATTGGTTGGATCATCACATTCATTCAGTCCAATATGTCTAGAAAGATAGTTTGGATCAGGATATGAAGAATTGTACATGACAAACCACAAGGATTAGTTTGAATAAGATGGTTTTAAAGGTTCTTTTTGTTTGTAATGTTCTATCAGTTGCTGTTTCCAATGGGAGGGGCTAAGGAGATGGGGGATGTGTATGTGTTGCAATCTGGCTATTAGCCGTGAGGCTGTTAAATAATTTCCTTTTAATCATGAGCTTAACTTAGACTCAACTATGTTTATACACTCATGATGTGGTATCCATAAATCTCTATTATCACACAAACTCATCAGAAGAAGGAAATTTGTTTTATGAGGATGGATTTTTGTCCCAGATGCTAATGATTAATTGGTTGGGAAAGGATCATTTTTCTAAACAAGCTGATGATTAGGTCAATTTAGCTCATAACAGGATGCATCATTACTTTCTACAGAAATGTGAAATAGACAAAGCTTTGGAGCCTTCCAGTTCCCAGATTGCCAAAACACCCTTTCCTTCCAATTCCTATTTTGATTTTGTGCCTGCTAATACCTGCTAACTGAGAACCAATAGTGTGAGATCCTTCAATCATACTTCTCTCTCCTCTCCCCTAGGAGTACTTGAATTTTATTGAAGAATTTCCAGTGATCAAAAAAAAAAAACCAAAACAAACTTCAGTTCCATAATAGTGGAATGAGAAGCAGCAGGGGCTAATATTTGGAGCAGGGCTTAATAGGTCCTAGTACCTTTCTTTCTTTCTTTTTTTTTTTAATACTTTTTTTTAAAGCCAGTCAGAATTAAGTGACTTGCCTAGGGTTTCACAGCTAATAAATTTGTTAAGTATCTGAAACTAGATTTGAATTCACATCCTCCTGACTTCAAGATCAATACTGTATCCACTGCACCATCTAGCTTAATACCTTTCAAAGGTCATATATTTGTGTGACATGCATTTATGGGCATGGTCAGTGTGGAAATTTGTTTTGTGTGACCCTGTGTATTTGTTACAAAGATTTCATTTGTCTTCTTTCCAATTTGAGGGAGACAAACAATGATTGTTAGTTTAAAAAAATAGAATAAAAATTAAAAAACAAATAAACAACATGTTCTGGTGTGAATAGGACTTAATCATCAGGACTTGCCTCTCATTGTTCCTAGTCTCAAAAAGGACCAGTGACATCATGGGATGATGACTTGGACTGAATTTATTTTAAATGAAGCAGAGTTGTGCAAAGTTCTCAGTTTCATTTTCTCTTCCAGTATCATCCAAGTCCAGTAGCAAGATAAAAGTCACGATGACAGGTGATGGCCTGGGATAGAGTGGATAGCCTGGACATTTTTGATGTCTGACCAAACTCTAATCTCAGAGTTGTCTTAATTTGCATTTCTCTGATCAATAATAATTTGGAGCAATTTTTCATATGACTAGAAATAGTTTCAATTTCTTCATTGAAAATTGTCTATTCACTTCCTTTAGGTAAAACTTTTTAAAAACTCTGAGATACCACTACATACCTGTCAGATTGGCTAAGATGACAGGAAAAGATAATGAAGAATGTTGGAGGGGATGTGGGAAAACTGGGACACTGATACATTGTTGGTGAAATTGTGAACTGATCCAACCATTCTGAAGAATAATTTGGAACTATGCTCAAAAAGTTATCAAACTGTGCATACCCTTTGATCCATCAGTGTTTCTACTGGGACTATATCCCAAAGAGATCTTAAAGAAGGGAAAGGGACCTGTATGTACAAAAATGTTTGTGGCAGCCCTTTTTGTAGTGGCAAGAAACTGGAAACTAAATGGAGAACGGTTAATAAATTATGGTATATGAGTGTTATGGAATATTACTGTTCTGTAAGAAATGACCAGCAGGATGATTTCAGAGAGGCCTGGAGAGGCTTACATGAATTGATGCTGAGTGAAATGAGCAGGACCATTATACATGGATACCAGGATCATTATACATAGCAACAACAAGAGTATATTATGATCAATTCTGATGCATGTGGCCCTCTTCAACAGTGAAATTATTTGGTAAAGAAGAAAATCAGCTACATCCAGAGGAGAACTATGAGAAATGAGTGTGCAGCAAGATAACTATATAAATATGTATACATATATTGGATTTAACATATACTTCAACATATTTAACATGTTTTGGACTACTTGCAATCTAGGGGAGAGGGTGAGAAGGAGGGGAAAAGTTGAAACAGAAGGTTTTGCAAGGGTCACTGTGGAAAAATTACTCATGCACATGTTTTGTAAATAAAAAGCTATAATAATAAATAAAAAAGTAAATAAATAAGTAAATAAATAAATAAATACATTTTTTAAGCTAAAAAAATTGACCATAGAAAGTAATTTTGGTGGGAAGGTCAAGGAATAAACTTAGAAGATGACAACAATGTCAAAACACTTGTAGGAAAAACTCCAAAGAAAAACAGGAAGTGGTCTCAAGCCCAGAAAGAATTCCTAGAAGAACTCAAAAAGGAACTTATAAATTATATAAAGAGATAGAAGAAAAATTGGAAAAGAAATGAGTGATACAAGAGAATTATGAAGAAAGAGTCAATAGCTTAGGAAAAGAAAACAACTGCTGAAAAAGTAGAATTGGCCAAATAGAAAAAGAGACATAAAAATCCATTGAACAAAACAATTCCTTAAAAAGTATAATTGGCCAAATGGAAAAGGAAGTACAAAAGCTAACTGAGGAAAACAACTCCTTAAAAGTCAGAATTGGGCAAATGGAAGCTCATGACTCTATGAGACATCAAGAAGCAATCAAACAAATTCAAAAGAATGAAAAAAAAAAAGATGTAAAATATCTCGGAAAAAACAACCAACCTGGAAAATAGATCCAGGAGAGACAATGTCAGAATCATTAGACTACCTGAAAGCCGTACTCGAAAGGAGAAACTGGATAGCCTTTTTTCAAGAAATTATCAAGGAAAACAGTTCTGATAACCTGGAACCAGAGGGCAAAATAGGATTGAAAGAATCCATAATCACCTTAGGAAAGAGATCCCAAAATAAAAACTTCAAGGAACATTATGGCCAAGTTTCAGAACTATCAGGTCAAGGAAAAAAATACTGCAAATGTCCAGAAAGAAAAGGTAGATACCAAAGGCAAATGAGTAGCCCAGAAGGTGCTACAACTTGCATGTTGTAATTGTGAGGGAGAGGAAGCTTGATTCTATTTTCTAACCTCCTGTTTCTACTTCCACCTTAAAATGCTCCCTCATTCTCATCCATCCCCCAATTAGGTAAAGGAATTAGAACACTCTATATGAGCTCTAATAGGTCTGAATTCAATCAGGCACTACTAGCAGGGCAACACTTAATGTTTTGTACATCTACTTCCTAGGTTTATTGTGAGGAGCAAATGACATTATATTTGTAAAGTGCTTTGCATTTTTGTAAAGTGCTGGCTATCTTAGCACTCCATGTCCTATCTTCATGCCTTTGCAAAGGCTCCCACTCCCTCTCAGCTCCTCCAGTGCTGGATTGTCACCTATGTCAGGAATGACTTTCCAGTTTATCTCTGTCAAGTGCCCTTGTTCAGCATTTTGCAAGATTACTTTGTATCTATTTTGAATATTTTTCTTTATGTACATGTTATCCTCCTTTGGCCTAAGCATCTTGAGGTTAATACATTTCTTATTGTTTTTGAATTTCTAGCAGCTAGCAGTGTTTGGTTTTTAATATGTGCTTGTTGATTGATTAAGTATATCAGCTGATATACACAATCCTTGATGGATGAACTTCCTGATTTTACTTGAATATTTCTAATGGGAAGCAATTTACTGCAGTACAAGATAGCCCAAATAATCTGGTGTTAGATGTTGGCTCCTGGTGATCATCATGTTATTTTTCCAAATGCTTGAAAACTATTTGTTTAATATTCTGTTCCAGAATTATATTAGAGATTGACATTAAGATTGAGTGCAATTTAAAATTAATTTAAATTAACTTTTTTCTCCTTTTTTTGAAAATTGGGATTTCCCCATTCCTATTTTAAGTAACTTTTCAAAGACTAACAGCAGTAAATTTGAACTCATAAAAAGATTACAAATAGGGCTTTTGAGTTTGCAAATTCTCTGAGATGTAAATTCCTTCAGAGGTCTGAGATTTAATTCCCCTGGAAATGGAAATTTAAAATCATTCAAAGTGGTTTGAGGACAGCTTACTATTTATCCTGGGCTACAATTTCTTCTTTCTTTATTTTATTTATAGTTTAAAGACTGTTCTTATAGGACAAAATGGAATAAAAATAGGAGCTGAGAAGTTTTACCTTCTCTCTATAGACTGTAAGTTCCCTGAGAGCAGGAACTGTATTTTTCAACTTCTGTATTTGATGCACAGTGTCATATAGTAGGCGTTTGATAAATGCTAATTGATTGATTAGAAGAAATAATGTTTGTGAAAGTGCTTTGTAATAAATAATGTTTTACACACATAAGATATATCCTATTTGTGTTAAAGTTGTAATCACTTTTCTATTGTCCTTTTTGATCTTTCCACAAAGGAATGAGTCTTTTTTTTTTTTTTTTTTTTTTTGCCCTTTTTAGTATTATTTAAGAGATATTTGGGCCTCTAGTCAGGTTCCAAATAGAAGCAGTTTCTGAATCCTTTAATTCACTTTCAGGAATTCATTTCAAGAGTGCATCTCTCAATCATTTTCAAAGAGGATGGGAGTTGTTGGCTCAGCCAAAGGATAGATATGTTCAGACTCATATTTTCCCTCTGACCAGAGCCAAAAGCCTAGATTTCCCACTGGTCTGCCTAGTTTCTTCTCTTGGGTTACTAGGCCAAGTGGATATTTGAGAAGCTGACATTCTAGTGTTAGGGAAGGCTTTTAAAGAGCACATAGAATAGCTGGTGGCTATGTGGTAGGGTTTGAGGGGGTGCTAAAAATATCTTCTCTAAGACCTATAACAATGCCAGAAACTATACATTTTAAAAGCTTCATTCTAGTGATTTTATAAGCCCTTGCCTCTTTAAAATAATTGAAGGGTCCCTAATGAAAAAGCACTTTTTTCCCCTTCAAGCCCTTATAAACTAATAGTGGGAATTGCCCACAACCACTAAGGCAATAATACTGCAGTAGACTCAATAAGATCCTCAATAGAAGAACCAAAAGTTTGGTGAGCAGATGATTGGAGGAGAAGGTGAGAAGGCACCAAGAACAAACTTTATGCAGAAGGGTCTTTGATACGATGGTTTGTGGGCATAGGAGGAAGAAGAGAGTCAGGGCTCCAAAGGAAGAGGTGACACAAAATGTGTGTGTGTGTGTGTGTGTGTGTGTGTGTGTGTGTGTGTGTGTGAAATAGGCAAAGCTGGAGTTTTGGGGCTTTTTGAAATGTTTCATCCTCTATTGAGCTTCAGCAAAGCTTGCCACCACTGAGCACTCCATACTGATGACCCTTAAGTTTGATCTTTCTGGCTTAGGAGGATTTAAGGGGAAAAGTGGTTCAGGTAGAAGTTGCTGTATCTATATGTTTTACTTGTTGGGTCTCCTCAAAGAGGATTGGACTCAGAGCCAAGAAGAAATTTCTCTGTGATGATGAGGATCTTAGTCTTGGTTTCCTCATCTGTAAAATCGAAACAATACCTGGGTCTACCCATAAAAGGATATGTAGATCTGAAAGCTTCTTGGGGGCAAAGGCCAGCTCTTAGCATGGTGCTTGGTACATAATAAGAACTTTACAAATTCTTTTCATTTATTTATCCTTCCATTCATTAAAAGAGTTATGGACATATTTTAAAAATTCAAAGCAAACCTAAACCTAATGTATTATTGTTTTCAGAGATCAATTTGCATTTTTCTTAATTCAATGGATGAAATCACTGAGGCATTTTGGATATGGGAGAAAACCTGGAAATGCACTATATCCTTTGGTTATCTGCCCACTGAATTGTGGGCATTGCAGGTTCCCCTCTCATCAATTTAGGAATTCCTATTCAGATCTCACTTGGAAGTAATGGCAATAGTTCACCTTCTACAATTTCAGGCACTGATGAATGATGCAGTCTTGAGTCAAAAGACAGATTCTATAAACTTAGCTCTATCTCTAATGCATCATATAACCTTTAGGAGATCACTTAAATTTCTCAAACTTAAGTTTGAGGGGCATCTGTTGAGGGGAACAGTGACTTGTGCTCTAAATATTTTGTGAGGATCAAATGAGATGACATTTATAAAATGTTTAGTACAGTGTCTGGTATATAGCAGGTGCTATATAAATGCTAGTTATTCTCCTCATCCCTCCACTTTGCATCTGCTGTTTGCCCTCTTTCAACTCTACAGAACATGATGTTTCTCCCAGGTTAAACTCATCACTTCTAATCTCACCACTAACTCAAGTCTTGATTGATATCACCTCCCTCAGCTCTCCTCTCTGTTAGAATGGCTGATGAGTGCAATATAAAACTTCTCCCACTGCCTTCCTTTATAGAGGGTAGAAACTGGACCCTCAGTTCACTCTGCTTTGTACTTGCTGTTTTGCCTGGTTTCAACTTCATGGAACAAGATACCTCAGTGCTGGGTACCTCCTCGTGTTCGATTTCCCCTCCCATTTTCCTGCCTCCATCTCCCTCACTCAGCAAGGTCATAAACTCCTTAAAAGTAAGAACTGTCTTTTTATTAATTGACTCCCTCGTACTTAGCACAGTGCATGACACATAGCAGGAACTTAATAAATATTTATTGGATTAGATCATCATCATGATAAGTAATGTGACATAATAGATAGACAACTGACTTCAAATTTGGGAAGTCTTGAGTTCAGATCCTGCCTCTGAGCTATATTGGCTGTGTAAAC
Source organism: Sminthopsis crassicaudata (assembly GCF_048593235.1). Taxonomy (NCBI): domain Eukaryota; kingdom Metazoa; phylum Chordata; class Mammalia; order Dasyuromorphia; family Dasyuridae; genus Sminthopsis; species Sminthopsis crassicaudata. Next base: position 537,168,070 of record NC_133618.1, on the reverse strand, counting down.
CAGGGTAAGTTTTTTTTTTTAACTTCTCAATGTTTGTTGAGATAATTTAAGACCATGAGTTGCAGAATATTGCTGATATGCATTGGTAGAGGGCATTTCTTACCCTATCAAAATAAACCACCACCACCAAAAAAAAATACCCCACAAATGAGAAAATGAATGAAAATATTTTTAGATGAATAGAGCAATACTTTTATGTAAGTTATTACAATTTCTCTGAAAAATGACAGGAGTGCAAGAACAAAGATAGAATATAAAAACATACCTCGGACAGCGACACACTAAAATATATAACCAAGGGAATTAATTACAACATATTTGTACCATCCATATGCCCAAGGATATGCACACAGAGCCCATGTAGGAATTCACACATAGAATATCTACGTAGGTATTTGTGAACCCAAAGGACACACATATATGGCAATAGACATGGACACAAAGTGGGAACCGGTATAGAAGCTTATGTTTAGAGTTGGAAAGGAAATTCCAAGTCATTTGGTATAAGTCTATTAAATTTAAAAGGAGAAAACAGACTCTGGGAAGGGATTTTTGCTGAAGATCACATAGGTTGTGGGGCATACCTGGAATTTGAATCCAGATTTATTCATTCCATATCCAGTGGGGTTTTTTCCCCTTTGCACCAATTATCATCTGCAGATCATCCCAGTGGTTGCTAAGCATTACCAGTTCCCTGATGAAATGTGGTGGGAAAAGGAGGAGAGAGAAGGGAGATCCAGAGGGACTAAAAAGAGAGAAAAACAGAATCTTAAAGGGATATTCCAAGCCCTTACCTCCACTACATGTGAAGAAAATCCCGTCTGTGACATTTCTAGTCCAAAAGATGTTTCATTCTTGTTGGTGCCTAAAGGAGGAGGAGTGGAACATTAAGCCTGGTGTGAGGGGAAGTTGATCCAGTGTACTGCTTCATAACTTCCATGGGAGATGTTTGGGACTTTATCTAAGGGTAATTGGCTCCCAATGTTCTAGTCCCAAGAGCACTAACATACTAAGAATATAAATCTGGATTTATATTCACCAGGGAGTGGATTGAGTGTGTAGGGTTTTCAGCTGGAAACCTTAATGCATGACAGTATCTAGGAAGAGAAAAATGAGAAAGCTCACTGTACAGAGCCTCAGCTTCTTTGGACCATCCCTTTTATAGGTACCCTGAAGCCTCACACCTCTTCTATTGTTTACATCCATTAGACCATTTCCCAGTCCAGGAGCTTTCAGTGGCCTGCAGGACTGAATCAGTCTATTAATCAATTATTTATGAAGAGCTAAGTGCTTTGGATCCAAAAAGCAAAAAACATGGTCCCCATTCTCAAGGAATTCACCTTCTAATGGGGAGAAAACATGGAGATAACTATGTACATATATGATATATGTGTAAAAGGAAGGTACTCTCTGAGGAAAGAGACCAAGAGTGAGGGCCAGGGAGTGAGACTAGGAAAGGGAAAGGCTTCCTAGAAAAGCCAAGGTTTGAGTTCAGTCTTGAAGGAAAACAGGGAAGCTAGGACTAGGGGTGAGCATGGACAGCTTTCTAAGCATTGGGGACAGACAGCTCAAATGCATGGAGTGAGAGATGGAGAATTATGTAGGAGGAACACCAGTGTAATTCAATTTGGCTGCACAATAGAGTATGGCGAGGGGCATCCAATATAAGAAGATTGAAAAAGCTGGAAGGGGTTAGGTTGTTAAAACTTAAATGTCACACATAGGATTTTATATTTGATCCTGAAAGTAATAGGGAGCCACTGGAACTAACTGAATTGAGGGTTACACGGTCTAGTCCCAGCCTTGCCACTTGTAACTGTGTCACTTTGGACATAGAATCCCAGAATGTCAGAGAGAAGAAGACCATTTAGTTCAGAGGTTCTTAACCTTCAGTATATGTGGAAAGATTTCAGGGGGTTCATGAACTTGGATAGGGGAAAAACTCCAACATCTTAATTTTCATTCACCTCTAACTGACATTTGGCATTTCCTTTAATGTTATAAGGAAAGTAACACACTACAGTATTATTAGCAGTACCTGTGACTTTGTCAGTAATAGAAATCACAGTTATTTTCAAATCACATTACAGCTGTTTATAGATCTCTCAAAATATCATTTTTGTTTATCACTACTTTGAAAATTTCAGACATAACTTTAAGAAGCTTTATTGTTTTTGTTTGGTCATTTTTTATTCTTTGTGACCCTGCTTGGGGTTTTCTTGGCAAAGACACTAGAATGGTTTACCATATCCTTTCCTAGCTAAGTGGTTCAGTGAATAGAGTGCTGGATCTGATGCTAAGATGTTTGCATCTTATTTTTGTGAGTTCAAATCTGGCCTCAGAGACTTACTGGCTGTGTGATTCTGGTCAAGTCACTTAACCCTACATGCCTGAGTTCCTCATCTGTAAAATGAGCTGGAGAGTAAAATGACAAACCACTTCAATAGCTTTGCCACAAAAACCCCAAATGGGTTCATGAAGAGTTGGACATGAGTGAACAACAAGAATAGCAGCAACTATTTTAGGAATAAGTATGTAGCCTCTGGAAGTGACTTTTTTGAAGAGGAAAATACTCATCTGGATGTGTAACTTGTAATATGTTTGTTAAACAAGCAGGCTTATGACCCCTTCTATTCATTAGCAACTCATGTTTGCCCTGTCATTCAGCTTAAAATATAAGCTTCTCAAGGGCAAGGACATTGTCTTAAGAACTATTTCTCTCCTCTGCTCTGTGACTAACCCCAGTATACCAAACAGCTTTCATCTAATTTGGATTTGTAGAAATTAAATCTATTTTTAATTTATATAACTGGAGATCCAGATGTAAAAAGAAATCCTACAGAATACTTCTTCAGAAAAGTGAGGATGTCTTTTCCTTGTAGTACGAATTACAAAATCCTAGCCCTTCTAAATTAATCTACTTTTAAATTCACCTTTCTCTACTTGGGTGTATTCAAATGGAGGTCCACTGATACATGGTTTATTACTTAAGGCATTTCCTGGGGAATGGTATCACCTACCTTCCAAGCTGAAAATCCTGTCTCCCAGTGCATCCACAATATCCTTCAGAGCCGCCTCATCTGTGACATTGAAAAAGTGCTTGTCATCTGGGTCGCTGGCTATGTATTTGATTTCATTTAGAAAGGCTTCTGGGTTGATGCCCCTTCGGTTGTAGTAGCCAAGGACCTACAAGGGGGTTAGGGAAGGTAAATAGCACAGCTTGGTCTCTCAATGCCCCCATTCCCATAGCTCTTTGAGCAAGCTGGGAGGGTTTGACTCCTCCCCTCTCCTCTGGGTTTATGGGTTCGAAAAGAGATGATGTTGATATTAGGCTGAAATGCCAGGAGATTAAGGACCCATAGGATCATAGAATCATAGGAATATAGATTTAGAAACATGTTAGAGACAAAGGATTCTAGAACTGAAAGAGAGCCCAGAAATTATGTATTCAATTCCTACAGTTTAAAAATTAGGACATATGCTCAGAGATAGCTAGGTGATATAGAAAATAGAGTATTGGGCATGGAATTAGGAAGATCTGTTCAAATCCAGCCTCAGATACTAGCTATGTGATTCTGAATAATCATTTAATCTTTGATGACCTCAACTTCCTTATCTGAAAAATGGGGTTAATAATAGCACCTACCTCCCAAGGTTTTTATGAGGATAAAATGTGATTATAGATAAAAAGTGCTTAGCATAGTACCTGACACATAGTAAGAGCTATATGGATATTAGCCATTATTATTATTATACAGGTTCAGTGACTCGCATAAGATCACATAATTAGGGATAAAAAGTATAGGATTCAAATCCAGGATCTCTGACTTCCAAATCAGCCTCTAAGGTTTCTACCCTTGGTGAAGTCGTGCAGATTATATTTTGACTTGTTTGAGCATATTGCTTGGAAAAATAACAGGAGAAACTCTATGGAGAAATAAAAACAAAACATTCTCAGTGCCTATAAAGGACAAAAGGAGATTTTCAATTTGTTCTCTAGAAGGAAAGGAGATAGAAGGGGCAGACAGTCCTAAATTTAGAATATACAGGAAGGTGTTTATATTATATGATTTGAGTTGGACCCCCAAAGGACTTTTTTTTTTTATCATCTTTCCAGTTTTATCTATACTTTTTAAAGTCATGTAATAGTATTTTATTTTTTTCAATCACAGGTAAAGATAATTTTCAATACCTATTTTCTGAAATATTTTGAATTCCAAATTTTTCTCCTTCCCCCATCCCCAAGATCTGATATAGAATAGATCTATGCAATCATGTGAAACATTTTTCTCTAAAGTATTTTAGCACTAGCCTGCTGTAGTAGCTAGCTCCTTCTAAACTGTACAAAATTCCTACCATTAGATTCCTTGTTGGCTTAGAATGAATGAATGGAAAGCATTTTATTATGGGTCTATGGTGTGTCCAGTGCTAGGGGTAGGAAATGTTAATTGAAAAAATCCTTGTCCTCAAAGAGCTTACATTCATATGGGAGAGGCAATACATAGAGGGGAGTGGTGGCCAGGGAAGGAAGTTATGGTCTGGGAAGTCACAAAGAGAATGAATAGCTCAAGAGATCTTGAGTCAATTGAGTGTTCAAAGGTCTCAAAAGGCCCTTGTCTTGTCTGGAGGTAGTACCAGTGCTTTCCTCTTAATACCCAGCCCATCAGGGGGACCATCTTGGCCAAAGAAGGATGGCATTTAGGATGGAATGAAGTTTCAATGGGAATGAAGAGAGAATGAGCAGAAGAGACTTACAGCCACAGCATATCGAGTCACGTTATCCTTCTCACTGTCCTCAATGACCTTCTCCAGATCTGGGCTGTCATGGGACTCTCCATCTGTGATAACAATCATCACCTTCTTAGCCCCCTTCCTTCCTCCTTTCTGGAAAGCCTCCGAGCTATAAACAGAAATGTCTAGTCAGAGGAGGAAGCACTTGGGGAGTAGTGATGGGGCATCTGGCCCTCCAGTCCTCAAGAGACACAAGTTGGGCAATGAGAATGTGATCCCACATAAATAATCACAAAGATTCTATATCGTCCTATAAAAATCCAACTCTGGTGCCCCATTGTAGTGAGGAGATAATCCTAGGCTTAGAAGAGTATTCTTAACTTCAGGGGCCCCTTTGGCAGTCTGGTGTAGTCCATGAACTCCATGTGTAAAATAAAATACATAGGATTACCAAGAAAACCAATTATATTGGAATCCAATTATCAAAAAAATTTTTTTTAAAACTTATGAAGGTTAAGAACTCATGGTTTAGAAGGTTATAGGTTATGACAATTTATTGAAAATTCTGGTTGGTTCTACCAATCAATCAATGCAAAGATTTATTAAGTATTTACTATGTCCCAGGTATTTTACAAATATTTGATCCTCATAACAATCTTGGGAGGTAGGTGCTTTTATTATTCCTTTTTTTTTCTTTACAAATGAGGAACTAAAGTAGACAATTTAAGTGGCTTGCCCACATTTAACCTCTGTTAAATGTCTCTTAAATATTAAACATTTTTGTGACTTCAGACCCTAGCTGCCTCCCATACAAATATAAAGAATGAAACAATCTCTATTCTCAAGGAGTTGCATACTAACAAGGAAGACAGCACATACATATATAAAAATAAACAAAATAAAAACAAAACTAATGTAAACTTGTTGGGTATTAGATTTTTAGAGAGCCACAGAAATGAGCAATTGGGAGAAAGGGTTCATGTAGATGGTAGTACTTGAGCTGAATCTTGAAGAAAGGTGGGAATTCTCTGAGGCAGAGGTGAAGAGGGAATGTATTTCAGACAGAAACATGGCTAGTGACAAGGCATGGGACCAGACTTGGTCTGTCATGTATGAAGAACAAAGAGGACGCCAGTTTGTCAGTTTGTCATAGAATGCAGGAAGGGCGGTACAATGAAGCTGAAAGAGAAGTAAAGGCCGAGTTGTGAAGGGAGGAGGAGGGAAGCAAGCATTTATTAAGCACCTACTATGTACCAGGCCTACTCCTGGAGAATGAAATGATTAGTCACATTAGTATCTTTGCCAGGGAAACACCATGGAGAGTATGGTCCATGGGATCACGAGTAGCAGGACAAGACTGAATAACAACAATGTTGTAAATGCTGAATGCTTTACACATATCTCATTTGATCCTCATAGCAACTCTGTGAGGTAGATAGTATTATTATTTACATTTTTTACCATTGAGGAAAGAGCTGTTAAGTGACTCTTCCAGTGTTATATAGCTAATGTCTGGGGCTGCTTTCGAACTCAGGTTTTCTTTCCTCTAGAGCCAGGGTTTATCCACTCCACTACCTTGCAGAGTACTTTTATATTTTATCCTAGAGGCAATAGAGAACTACTAGAGCTTAATGAGTAGGGAAGAAATAAGTTCAGATCTGTCATCGTTCATTCATTTTGGTCATGTTTGACTTTTTGTTGCCCCATTTGGTGTTTTATTGGCAAAAGTACTGAAATGATCTGCCATTTCCTTCTCTGGTTCATTTTAGAGATGAGGAAATTGAGATAAATAGATTTCAGACACAGATAGTATCAGAGTCTGGATTTTTGAACTCGGGTCTTCTTGACCTGAGGTAGCCTCTCCACTGTGTCATCTAGCTGCCCCCAGATCTGTACTTGAGTAAAATCACTTTGGCAGGTGTATTAAAGATGAATTGGAAGGAAATGGGGACTATAGATTGGATGGTGAGCATATTATTGTCATCTAAGGGCCAGACTGGTTACATTCTGAGAAGTTTATCACTAGATTTGTAACCACCAAATAATGCCCATCTCACCTCCCTCCTGACTTTTTATGTCCACAATCACTTTTGGAACCATCTGGAAGACCATCTGGTGACCTGCAGTGTTGAGGCAAGTGCAGGTGTTGGGAAGCATTTGAAGCTAGAAATATTACACATTTATCACAGTGGGCAGTTGCATGTGTCATGTGGATTCGAAATCAGTGATACCATTGTGAGGACCCCATACATTATTTTACTAGGGTCTCCACTTGAGTATCTAATTGTTTTAGAACAGGAATAGAAAACCTTAAAAGAAACATGTCAAGGTTCTGGTTTGTTTCCTTCGATCATACTGTGGGGAGATGAAGAGGAAAGAACTGACTACATACTGATACCTAGTTCTCACAAATCAGGATGCCTGGAATACTGATACAAACAGCGGTAAATATGGCACGATTGTGGCAACTGGTCCCTGTGCCACTGGAAATCACCATTCATGTTATCTTTGTCATATATTTCACAGATTGACAAGCTCTGTCTAAAACCCTAAACATCTCAAGGGCATAGATAGGGTCTTTTCAACCTATTCTGTGGGATGCCCAGCTAGTCTCAATGGATAGAGGGCTGAATTTGGAGTCTGGAAAACCCAAATCAAATCCTGCCTTAGGCACTTAAAAGCTATGTGGCCCTAAACAAGCCACTTAACTGCTTTCTGTCTCAGTGTCCTTCTTTTTTAACATGGGGATAATAATAGTACCTGCCTTCCAAGGTTATTGTGAGGATCAAATAGAATAATATTTGTAAAGGACTTTATAAACCTTATAATATATATTTACTTTAAAAATTATATATATATACATATATATAGAACTTTATAAACCTTAAAATACATAAATACTAGCTACTACTACTACTACTACTACTACTACTACTATTATTATTATTATTATTATTATTATTATAATTATTATTATACCAGCTCCTAGTGCCTTCAAGTCACATTTCATAAAGTACTAGGTGAGTCCCTGAGTACAAGGAAATAAGCTATAAAGAAAATAGAATACTACTAACCCCTTCCGTTTGTATCTTTTTTTAATTTTAAAAGCATATTCTCAAATGAGATCATCTCTGAAATGATCATCACATTTTAAAACATGTGAGACATAAAAGAAAGCCATAAGCAATGTGCATTTAAGCACATCCTAGAAATATTCTCTTTTGGAAACATGGACAAAAAAGTTGCCAACTTTATAGGACGGAAACCCTTAGCCCCACAATTCTGGACTCAGCAATGAGAGGATATAGTAACAAGAAGCAATGGGCTGTCATGACTTAAATGTTGGCTTTGGCGTTAGGGAGATGAATATGATTATTCCATAATAACATTTACATTTGGAGATAGTCTTGGAAATACACTAGGTTCTGGTTAGTGGCCTATAGCCAACTCTTAATTATCTGCACTATTGATAGGGAAGGGGGATCCAAAAAATCCAAACTAGTAGAAAAGTTCCAAATCGTTTATATTTGGGAGTCTGAATACCTTTCTCTCTACTCTCACTTATCTAAAATGTGTACAAGAATGACATTTATAAAATGCTTTGAGGTTTGCAAGTTGCTTTACAAATATTCTTATATTATCCTCCCAAATCCTGGAAAGTAAGTACTGTTATTATCCCCATTTTGTGGATTAGAAAATTGAGGCAGACAGAAATTAAGTACCTTGCCCAAGGTCACATTACTAGTGCCTGAGGTCACATTTGAATTCAGCTGTTCCTGACTCCAAGTCTAACCTTCTATCCACTGCATTACTTAGCTGCCTAGAAGAGCATCAGAAGGTTAAGCACTGGGAATTAGGCATCAGAAGACCTGGGTTTTAGTTCAAGGCTTGCCTTTAATTGACTGTGGTTAGTTTTGGCAAGTCAGAGAATCATTGAGTGTTAGAGCTGAGGAGGGAGGGAGCTTTGGAGATCTTCTATTCTAATTTCTTTATAGATGAGGTTCTATAATCTAATGAGGTCCAGAGAGGACCACTGATACAGGTCGTAAGGATAATAAATCTCAGATTAGGCCTAGAATCTAGGTTCCTTGACACTCTCTACTGAACCACATTGTTTCTCAGATCATTGACATTTTGAATAAAATCATATTATGCAAAAATTCTCTCTTTGCAAAGCATCGCACCATCTCACAGCTCCTAGCAGTCACATTTCCTAACTTTTAGTTGGGCATCTCTGGAACATTTTTTGGTCATCTGTAAAATGGGCATATAACAACATCTGCCTTTTCTATCTCATAGGATTGTTAGTAGGTTCAAAGGAAATGATGACTACGGAAGCCCTTTGAAAAGTATCAAGCACAGGGTTAGCTAGGTGGCACAGTGGATAGAACTCCAGTCCTGGAGTCAGGAGGACCTGAGTACTTGATGCATACTAGCTATGTGATCCTGGACAAGTCATTTAATACTGATTGCTTCACCAAAAAGAGAGAGAGGGGATATAACTAAAATATATGTTACCCAATTGACTAGTTTTTAAAATAAGTACCTACTATGTGTCAGGAATTGTGCTTGGCTCTGGGAATATAAGTGCAAGGATGAGAGCTTCTGGACTTAAGACCTTGAATTTTTTTTTTTTTTATCATTTTGCTCCTATACCACATATCACAATTCCTTGTATACAGTAGACATTAATCAATGTTTCTTGAATTAAATTGAATTATTATTGCATGGACTGTTTGTTAGCAGCTTGGGACCTAGAGTTGATAATATTGTTGTCTTGGTAAGAATATAGACTGACCCTGAACCAGCTGCCTTCTTTAACATGAGATCTTTTTGCAGGGAATTTAAAAATGGGTATCCCCTGAAAAAAGAATACTATTAATAGGTCATACTCAAGTTTTATACAATCCAGATTTTGAAAGGAAAAACAAACAATCCTCTCTTTACTTGGACCATCACAGTATGTTGTTGGCCTGTTTCTTAGAATGAAAAACGACCTTATTCCAGTGAAATCTTATTCACAAAAATATGCTGTGACTACTCTTGAGGGGAGAGGAGAGGATTTTCTAGTTTTATAAGTATGGCATGTGATATAATTTGGGGCTGAAAATGTGCAAATTATAGTAGAAGTGCAGATTATACACCATGGCAATCCGTGTAAGCCACTTTAATGGTCCAAAACATCTGGTGAGTCATACACTAAACATCTGTCTGGGCTTTGTGGGGAACTGGAGTCTGGTGCTAATGAGGCTGAGGTAGTGGGTTTGATGCAGGTATGAGCTAATTAGCTCTGAACATAGAACAAAGCAATCCCAGGACCTCAGCTCCCTCACTCAGTCTCCCTGTGTATACTCCTGCATGTGGGCTTCAGGTCACCAGGACATGGCTAGTGGGCAACTGGGCTAAAGGCTTGGGATGATTCAACACTAGACATCCCCCATGTGACAAAACAACTCCAAGAACAAATTCTCCTGATGGCGAGTCAGTGGTTTGGTCTTCACACAAGTAAGTTATTTGCTGAGGAATAATTTAGAACCAGTCTCAGTCTAACCAGTTTTGGTTAGACCTGACTGTCAATATAGTAAGTAAATAGCTGTGGTAGTCTAGGACCTGGATGAAGCTGGTGAACAAGAGGGACAGGAAGGCTTAAGGGAGCCCTCCTGAGCTTCAAGGTTAGAAGTCCTCCGGGACTTCTGGTCATCAAACACCTTACTTGAGACTTCCAGATTGGGTAACTACTTTTCAGCAGATCCCAGACTCTACAGTGAAGCCTCACCAATGTCCAGCTATAAAATGAGGAGAGGTAGCATGGGGTCTTGGAGAGAACGCTGGGTTTGAATAAAAAAACCTGGGCTTAAATCCTGAACTGGCGGGGTCCTTGCTATATATCCTTCTCTGTCTAGGTTTTCTCATCTTTAAGAGGAATAGGTTGAATTGGATAGCCTTTGCCCCAGATTGCCCCAGATTCTCTGAATTTAACCTGCCTACTTAATGGGATCATTATGAGGATCAAATGCTAATGTAAAAAAATTAATTAGAACAAACACAAATATGATATATATCCAAATATTGAGATATATCCACCTAAAGGAGTATTCTTATATAGAGGTGTAGTGCTTTATGGGATGGAGGCAGAACGTGCTAGTTCTGGAAATATCTCCTGTGACTCTCTAGTTGGTTTCTAGGAGCTCTATCAGTGTCAGAATCTGCATACCTCCCACTCCTACAACCTTTCAGAGGTTGCTTGTAGCTAGGACTCTGCAATACTAGTTAGAGAACTCCATCATTTTATTTTTTGCACCAGGTATGTGTGCATGTTTGTGTGTGTGCAAGAGTGTGTGCACATGTGTGTGTGCATGCAAGAATGTGTGCATGTGTGAGTGCACCTGTGGGCAAGAGTGTGTGCATGTGTGAGTGCACCTGTGGGCAAGAGTGTGTACATGTGAGTGCACCTGTGGGCAAGAGTGAGTGCACATGTGTGCAAAGTGTGTGCATGTGTGAATGTACCTGTGCACATGTGTGCAATTCTGTGCATGTGATGTGCCTGTGTGCATGTGTGAGTGCATATATGCATGCATGTATACACACTGTGTACAGCCTTTGGTCTTAAGAAAGCAGGACATTCTTGAATTCCACATCAGAACTTTTACCGAGCAAATTCTATCCCAAACGCCGTCCGGGTTTCTGTACCTCCTCTCTGCTCGATGTGGCTGGCAGCTTCCACCACATCTTTTACAGACCTGTAGTCATTCAGGTGAAACTCATGCACCACATCTTCTCCGTACTGAACCACGCCCACCTGGAAATCAGGGAGGGAAGCAGTGACCCTTTGTCCCTCAGACTGACTGGACTCTGTGCCCCTGGGGAGTGGTGGAAGGTTTGTGGGCCCCCCGCCCTCCAAGGCCAGGAATCCAGCTCATATCTAAGGGGATAAGGATGGGAGAATGAGAATAGACCCAAGAGCCTAACTGAGCAGATTGAGAAGGGACAGGGATAAAGTCTACAGCCTTAGGATGGGTATGGATTGGACAAACATGGGCTTGTTTACCAAGTCCTAGAGTACTAGAATTTAAGGAGTTCCTTAAAACTTGAAAAAGAGAAGTTTAGGACAAAAAAAAGAAATCTAATTTTATGTAGTGAAGCTGATTATGGGCTGCAGAAAGGACTTTGGAATAGTCACAGGAACTGAGTTCAAATCCTACCATACAGACTGTGTGACCTCAGTTTCTTTATTTGCAAAATGGGAGGAAGGAAGGAAGATTTGGACTAGATGCTCATAGAGCTCTTCTCTAGTTTTAGATCTATGATCCTATAGTCTTAAGAATTTGTATAGGTTGGAAACGTCAACTACTTTATTTCATTTCAGCAAATATTTATTAGGCACTTACTCTATGTCAGGTACTGTGCTAGACTCTAGGTAGGCATGGGAGGAGGGAAAAACACCATAAACTAAACAGTTGTTGTCTTGAAAGACTTTGCTTTTTCCTGAGGTCAAAATTATAGCATACATGGATCAATAAATAAAAATAATTTTTTTGTTATAAAAATAACAATAGAAAAGCAAGAGGGGAGCACTGATAAATCAAGGGGATCCAGAGAGACTTTTTATTGGAAGTGGCACTAAAAAAAGGCTTGAACTTTGAAAGATTTAAGAACTTTAATCAATATAATAATGAACTAAGATTCCAGAGGACTGATGATGAGGAGTGCTGACAGAGAAGCACTAGAGAGACGCATTTTTGTACCTGGCCAATGGGGGAATATTTTTTTGCTTGACTGTATTTTGTTATATGGGTTTTATTTTTCTTTCTTTTTTTTCAAATTGGGGAAGGGAGAGAAAGAAAAAAAAGGCTTGTTATTTGGGAAAAAAAACCAAAGTTTACATAGACGCCTGGCTCATAGAGCTATGTTGTTCTTCAATTGTGTATCTGACTCTTCATGATCTCTTCATTTGGATTTTCTAGGTAAAGATACTGGAGTGGTTTGCCACTTCCTTCTCCAGCTTATTTTACAGATGAGGAAACTGAGGCAAATGGGTTAAGTGACTTGCTCAGGGTCACACAGCTAGTGTCTGAGGGTAGATTTGAACTCAGGAAGATGAGTCTTCTTGACTTGAGGCTTGGAACTCTCTCCACTGTGCCACCTAGCTGCTTGAGAGAGCCATGCAGGGTAGCTAAGAGTTATTAGGAATATTTGGGGGGATAGCCCTACTCTGTGAGGATAATACAGTTACTTCTTCGGTCTGTCCTCTGGTGTCCTCATCAGAGAGAGAACTCTGTATAGGAGGGGCTGTGTCATCCTAACTGAGGAGTGTGACTCAGATTTTTCAAATATCTTGAATGGTTAGGACTAATTTCTTCCTTAATCCATCTCCTTTCTTAGTGATCCTTCTCTATGGCTATGAGATTATCCCACCACTGCATCAGTTGGTGGATTTGGGAAAAGTCAGTTTGTACAATCCTGAGCCTTTCCCAGAAAAAAAGGGGACATTTCTGAACCAGAAAGAGTACTTTGGACTTTTCTTTAGGTCTTGTTTCATAATAATCCTATGAATGGAGCAAAGTAGAAGGTATTATAATCTCCATTTCACAGATGAGGAAAACTGAGGTTTCACAGCTCATGAATTGCTGCCAATCATCCTGCTAGTTGGTGTCAGGACTTGAACCCAAGTTTTATAGCTATGAGTCAAGTGCCCTTCTCTCAGCCTTAGACACTCACCTGGATCTGGCCAGGGCCAATGTAAAACTTCTTCAAGATGTTGATGAGAAAGTGCTGGACTTCTACCCAGGGGTAGATGCTGTTGGAGCCATCCAAGACAATAATAATATCCATGTATGTTTGACACCCTAAGGATATAGACACACAATCATAACTTAGCATATTTACATCTATAACAAGTCACAGACTTTTGGGCTGGAGGGAACTTTTCCTTAGGCTGGAAGAAATCATAGTCAAGTCATCTCAGGATATTGAATCCCTCTTTTAAATGCCCTCAGGGAAGGAGATTCCTTTGGCTTCCTTGGCCATCTGTTCAAGCTGCTAGCCGCACTCACTGTCACAAAACTTTTCTCTACATCTAACCTAAGTCCCTCTTGGCATAGTCTAAAAACCACTCTCTCTATTGATCTGTTTTCAGAGAATACTTTCTAATAACCTTCCAGAGAGTTAAAGATCATTTCAATGTCACTCCCCAGTCTTCTCTCCTCTTGGCCAAACAATTTCATGTCTTTTAAACTCTATGAATTTGCATCCCTCTCATCTCTGCTTACCACATCTGCCCTTAATTATGAAACGCAGAATTTCAAATCAGTTTTGACCTGTATTAAGGCTGATGAACAAGGGACCACAGAGTTCATAGAGTCCTAGAATCATAGGATGTCCATATGGGAAGGGACCTGGGAGGTCATCCTTTCTGAAGATCAATGATTCTGTGTATGATCTTTTAGCTACAAAAGCTTTCATCTGACAGATGAAGAAACTGAGGCCCCAGAGAGGGAATACAGTGATTTGGTTAAGGTTCCAGAGATAGGTGAGCATTGGAACTGGGATACTTTCTTTATTAGGTCATCCTCTCTCATTTTTTTCAGGGTCGGGGAAGTCTGTGGCTGCATCTGGCCCTTGGATTAATAATAGCGTACTGGGAAGAGCACTGGACTGGGAATCAGGAGTCCTGGGGTTTAGTCTAGACTGAGCTTATCTCCAATTTCTTTTCCAAATTATTTATCCTCTCTATCTCTTATTCATACATAATTATTTGTATCTTATCTCCTCTATTGTGAGCTCTTTGAGAGCAAGGACTATTACTTTGCCTTTCTTTGAATTGTTTGGTCATTTTTAGTTATGTCTGACTTTTTGTAACCTATATGTGCTTGTTTTTTGGCAAAAATATTGGAATGGTTTGTCATTTCCTTTTCCAGCTCATTTTACAGATAAGGAAACTGAGGCAAACAGGTTAAGTGACTTGCCCAGGATCAAGTAGCTAGTAAGTGTTTGGGGTCAGATTTGAATTCAAGAAGATGAATCTTCCGGGATTCCAGGCCTGGTACACCATCCATTCTGCCACCTAGCTGCACTAGACATTGCTTTGAATGCCTACTGTTTAGAATACTGCGTGGTACATAGTAGGCATTTGTTGACTTGATTTAGCTCTACTGCCAGTTACCTATGTGGTCTTGAGGGTCCCCCTTGATTTTTTCAGGGTCTCAGTTCTTCATCTTTATGAGTGGTACTATCCAGCTTTAATATTCTAGGATCCGAGCCTTCTCCACCACCCTCCTCCACCCTTATCTTTCCCCTTCCCTCAAATGTGATCATATCTAGGGGAGGCCGTTTTATTGAGGGAATTGGACAGCAGGGTTTGGCAGGGATTCTTTAACCCACTTATGGGGCCCTGGGCAAACATTTGTGGCTGGTCCACTGTTTATTTTTTCCATATTGTTAGGAATAGGGAAAAATGGATACCATTATGCAATTTATTGTAAAGCAGTGCCTTATGAGGCTTTTTGGCTTGCAAATATGTCAACAATGTCTGCGTCGTTGAGACCTTGAAATGTGCCTGCTTCAGCTCTCATTATAGTAAGATCTGTGGGATAATCTAGGGTCTTATTGGTTGGTGCTGAGTTTTTGATCCACTTCATTTTAGGGGGAAAAACGCCAGTTCACTAGGGTTGTTTTAGAGCTTTTTCAGGGCTGTGTGGGGGCCATTCATATCACATTGGCTGGGTTGAAAGCAGGGTTTGATCATCTTAGCATGTCTGTGGTTGACCAAGCTCCCACTCCCCCGAGTCCTCCCGGAGATTTCAGAACTTTGCATTAGGGGCCCCCTGGCATTTTAGGGAGCCTGAAAAACTTGTCTCTTTCTGCCTAAAGTAAGTGTTCTTAAATTTTGGGATATGTGATACAGACCCACTTTAATAGTTTAATAAAGCCTATGAGTTTCTTTTCAAAATAATATAATAATATAAAATATAAAGGATTACAAAAGAAACCAATTATATTGAAATACTGTTATCATAATAAAAAAAATCCCAACAAGTTTCTGGTCCCCAGGTTAGGAGTCTCTGGCCATCTAGTCCAATTTACTTATTTTACAGACTAGAAAACTGAGCGTTAGGGAGTATAAGTGACTTGACTGAGTCCCATAGATAATCTGTAGCAGATTTGAATGACAGAGTGGATTTTCTTTTTTCTGTACCACAGTGTTGATGGGCTGATCTCACAGAATCTTTCTGGAATACTCCTATTGAAAAACTTGTCCTTTTTAAATCTAATGAGACAATCACTCTCACTCCTTTTGAGGGAAGAGGGTAGCTGTCCCTTCATCTCCTGCTACCATCTTTCCATCTTTGGGGACTTGGAGAATTAGTCATCACTTTTTGTGAGCAGACACATTACCTATTTTTCTGTCAAATGGTGTTCTTCTTTCACCAACCAAGCTCTTTTCAAGGTAAATGATTAATGCTTCTGGCTCATTGCCCTGGATCCACTGCCTGAGGCCTCTCCTTTCTGCTACCCCTCCTTAATATAGTAGTAATTCCCGTCTACTGGTTGAGTCCTGTTATTAAGGGAGAGTAAGGGTGTATGTATGTGTGGGTAGGGCAAGGTGCTAATCCTTTCACCCTCCATAAAAATGGCAGCAGGCAGGGCTTCTGCAATGATATTGAACAGAAAGGAAATGGGAAGGCGCTGAGCCAAGCTGTCTGTGCTTGCAGGAGACGAGGCCCAAATTCTTTCCTTATTTTTTCTTCCTGAGTGATATGAGCTGCATGCCCATGCCAGGGAAAGCAGGGGTGGTGGGAGGTTTCCCTGGTTCAATATTCCAAATTCTCCTTTAAGAACAACAGAAATCCCAAGGGTGCTTCTGGGAGCATTAGACAGGCAGGAAGATGACTCCCAGATGACAAGACACATTTGCCTTTGTGTAACTTTTCTTAGAATGATTTCCTCTTCAATAAGATCACTGGTTCTCTCAGTTACCTACTAGTCTCTCACATTTGTCCAGGATTTTTAAAAAGTCTTTTCTTGCCTGTCACCTTAAACAACTTGTAAGGCAAGTACTGTCACTATTAAAGCACAGAGACATTAATGATTTGCCCAAAGTCTCCCAACAAGTTAGCAGTGGGATGAGGGACCCTCCAGATGGTATTCTTTCTACCCCCTAATCACAGTCATGGCCAAATTAATCAAAGCTGCAAACTTCCCATGGGAAGATCTAGGGTCCAGCCCAAGACATAAACTATATGGTAACCTACTTTGCAGAGCTGGGGCCACGGTCTTGGAGAATCTGAAGTTGGAATTGACCCGGGAGCACATCCCTGTGGTGTAGTATGAACTCCCACACTCGTGAGACCAGAGAGGACTGCAAGCCTACAAAAGATCACAGAAGAATAGCAGTTAGAAAGATGGAACTTAAGAGAGGAAATCTTTTACTGGAAGCAAAAGCAGTTTTGGAGGCAGGGGAAGAAAAAGTGCCAAAAAAGACAATCTAAAGGAGGAAGAGGAAGAAGGGAGGTTAGCTTCCTAACCACAAGAGTTGGTAAGAAAGGGATTCAATTTCTGGGAGTTTTTGGTCCCCTTAGCTAATTTTGTTGGGGGTGATAGAGAGGAAAGGTAGCAGGAATAATGCCCCTGAGCTGGGCAAGGAAGTAGGGTCATTCATGCTATGTTAAACAGAACAGGTGGTCTGAAGGCTGCTAAGGAAGGGATGCATATGTCATCCCATGTTGGCACCCTGGGGAAAAGCCCAAATGTCCCTACAGTAGTTACACTTTGAAACTTAAGGAAAAGTTCTTCAATTCTAGAGCTGGAAAGTCATCCCCCAGAGGTTGTCAGGTCCAGTTTTCTGGACTGCCCAGGACAAACGTTAATCTTTCCTAGTTTTAATGTCCCCAGTGGTTAACAAAGACTTCCATGTGGCTAACTCAAACTTTCTTATAATAGCTTAAACTCATTTCTCCTCTGATGGTTGAGGTTGAGGGGAGATGGAGGAGAATGTTCTCTCTCCCTTTTATCTGTTTTGTCAAAATGTTGCTCTTCTTTTAAGTTTCATCGTGGTGCTCTATCTCTTCTGTGAAGCTTTCCGTGATTCCCCTTGCTGGAAATGAGCTCTTCCTCTCCAAATTTTCCTTTGACACTTTGCTTGAATCTTTCCTTTGCTCCCACAAAACTCTATCTTATATTGTGCTTAAGGTAACAGGATATCTGTTACCTTATAAATAAACCTGTGGTTGGACTCATGTGGACTGGATATATGCAGATATTTCTCTATGAATGCCTTGAAGGTAGGTGATTCATCTGAGTGTGGAAATGCCCTTCACTATTGCAGATAGACAACTTTCTGCAACTTACAGTCTTGGACCTGGGCACTGAGCAGTTAAATGAATAATGAGTAAAACATTTATTAAATGCTTACTATTTTAAGCACTGGGCTAAGTGCTAAGGATGCAAATAGAAAAATAAAAGTCCCTGTTCTCAAAAGGCTCACATTTTCATGGGGAGATAATAGGTCAAATACGGTCACATAGCTAATATGGAACAGGAGGAGGATTTGAATTCAGACTTTGCTGACTTCAAAGGTCAGCCTTCTTTCCAACTTTGTTTAGTTACTCCCTTTCCATCTCAATTTGCTTATAATAATGTGCTTAATAGCTGAATATATATTTATGGAGCTGAAATGAATGAGAGAGACCCCTGAAAACAGTAATTATGTCCTTATTCAGGCCTTTTTTTTTTCTCCAGGATATACAACTCTTTGATTTTTCCTCAAAGATCCTATTTCCTGTCCTCTAACTGTGCATGTAATTTTCTGGAAACTTATGGGCCCCTTCTGGGAATAATATTTTTAAATGTATAAAATAAAAATATAAAATTACAAAGGAAACCCATTGTAATGAAATACAGTCATCAAAATATTAAAAAAAGGAGGGGAAATTGCCCTGGTTTTATCCAAGTACCTCTCTGGCAGCTTCTATCACTGGGGACCAGATGTTTCAGTGATCTCCTTCAGACACCAAGGTATAGGGGTGGGGGGTGCCAGGAGGGGTCATCTCAGTGGCTGTCTGAAACCTTCTCCCTTTCAGGGATGCAGAGAAGCTCTTTTGGGAAAGAAAGGTAGGCTTGGATGCTTAATCCTCAATGCTACTCTTCCTAAATTCAGGCCCCATTCAATCCACAAATGGAATAGTAGAAAGTTCAAACAGGTTAAAAAGGGACTTAACCAGCTCAATAGGTCAGCCATGCTATTAGGACTAGGTCTCAAGACTTTAGATTTGGGGATCATCTCTAGGATATTCAGGGTAGGACAAATCAAATAGTCCCTGTCTCTTTGCTTAACATTTGAATACAATTGAAATCAGTTTAATGTACATAAAATACAACCTTGAAGAAGATAAAAAAGGGGCAAAGAGACAAATTTTTATTAAGCATCTACTTTGTTCCTGGCAGTTCTTTTATGAAGTATCAATGGATACCATGCAGCCCAAGGGGAATGTGTGAAGAAGAAAGGCAGGAGGAGTCCCATTCATTTTGTTTTAGAGAAGTGTAGACTGCTTGTAAATCCATGAGCTGTAGGTATTTTTTAATACCAACTGGGAGAGCTGCTTTTTTCCATCCCAAATTCTCTCCTTTGGCTGTAGCCCTGAGTTACTGTGCAGTATAATTCTATGTGCCTGAAACCTCCAGATAACTCTGTTATATCCCACTATTATATAGGAAGCCCAAAGGGAATGAAGAGATCCACCGCCTAAAAACAGATGATGTTTAGAAGCTTTTCATTGGGGAACTTTTGGGACAATTATGATCCAAAGCCTTCTCTACTCTCTGCTGGCTGCCTGGAAACAGCTCACAGAGGGAAGTTCAGAAGTCCATCTTGTGCCCAAGATAATAATTCATGATTCTATGGAATTCTCTTCCAGACCAGTGTCAAGGGAAAAGCAACAGCATTATTTATCATTTCAATTTATCATTCAGTCAATGTACATGTATTTCCTGAGCACTTGGAGTCAGGAACACCAGAGCCTCAGTCATTTATTAGCTCTGGGATGCTGGGTAAGCCCTAAAACTTTCTCAGTCTTAACTTTCTGAACTGTAAAATGGGGATAATAATAGCATTCACTATAGCTTGTTATAAGGCTTGAGTGATACTAAGGTGTTTTGCAAACTTTAAAATATTATATAAATGCTATTTATATATGTGCAAGACTGGAGAATAAACAGAGGGTTAACTATTGCCCTTATTATCTCTGTCCCTACTTTGTCCCAGGAACCCACTCAACTTTTCTTTTTTCTTAATTAGCACTTACTAAATGCCTACTGTATAACAGGCACTGTGCTAAGTGTTAATGTCCATTCTCCTCCCCATCAAAATATTGAAAATTCATCTCTTCTAAGTATCTTTCCCCAATAAATCCTACTTAGTTTATCTCAGACTCAAGGGTAACACTCATTCACAGATACCTTGTGTTCATTCCTCTTTAGTATTACTTGAATGCTTCAATGTTGATTAGGTGCCTCCTGGCTTTAATTAGGACAGGAGGAAATTTCACAATTCCTGCCTAGTTCTCTGGAATTATTGATATCAGTGAACCTCTTTGGCTTGAACCCACTCAGGAGGCAGTGAGTTCCCCACCTTGGGCTAAGCCAGGGAGCCTGCCCTAGATCTCTGTTCCCTTTAAGTTATTATGAACATGATATACAGTATATTAATTTTCACTCCTTTTTGTGGTTCTTTGAAAATGTCTTCAGATCTCATGTAGTCTTTTGTCCCCTGTTTAGCTAGGAAATTCCCAAGGCAGGAGCTATTTCTCTTTTCATAGAAGGAGCTTCCTAGGGTGAGGAACTGTATCTCTTTAATCAGAGGTCCTTCAGACTGCAGGCTAAGGCGTCTTTCCTCACATAGTTTTCAGGAGAGATAGGGGTCAGCCAGATGTCTTTCTGTCACACTTGGGAAAAAGAGAAGGGAGAATCTGCTGGTCTTCCCACCTGGTCTTTGTAGAAATTCCCTGGAGTTTTAACTTTAGATGAGTTATTCTCTTACTCATGACTTCTTTCTAAATCCCCTTGGTATCCACGGGTGTAGGGTACAGGAGGGATGCTGAATGTAGTGCTAGTGGAAGGAACTTGGGGGTAGGTTTAAGAAAGGACAGAGCTGCTTCTTACCACAAAACTGTTATCCTTGGGGTTGGTGGTGAGACTCAAGCCCAGGCGCATGTTATCCTTCCTCTCAGACACGTTGGACAGGGTGACTCTTCCTGAGGAGGGAGATCAAGGGGAAAGGGGAACATTAGAGTAGATGATATCTTAGGACTGCATTTATATCAGTGAGATTATCGTGACTTTCTTGGACAGGGAGAATCCTAGAAAGAATTGGGAGGTTGTCCTTATTGTACCCATCAGTTTCTTTTCTACCTTTTTTGGCTTCTTTTCTGTTCTCTAAGGCAATTGGGGTTGATTTGCCCAGGCTTACACAGCTACTAACTGTCTGAGTCTGCCTTTGAACTCAGATCTTCTGCCTTCCAAGGCTAGTACTCTATCTGTTGTACCACCTAGCTGCTCTGATACTTTTTTCCCCAAAGAACACATCTAGTTTTCTTTCTCTTAGTTCTAGTGGCTGTTCTCTTCCCTTTCCCCATCCCCAATTCTGGAGTTTTCTGAAATTTTGGAAGAAGCAGCTCAAATTGCTTGATTTTTTCCTTTCTAGCCTGAGAGGAGGAGAGACTTAGAGCAATGACTGTTTCACAATCTCTATCAAAACTTATATTCTATCCTTCTGAACCCTACCAAAAGATGACCTAACCATTATAATAATAGCTCACATTTGATAATATATTACATTATATCACATTACATAATTGCCCATCATTTTCCCCTTCCTCTTCTGCCAAATGCCTTCACTGAGTCCCATAAAAAAATTGTATAAATTGTCATTTGTTAATCAGAAATCAAGTTCCCAAGACAATATCCTGAGGCGAGGAAGTATAGTATCAAACAATCCACCCCTATCAAAGTGCTCATGACTGATACCCGAGAGGTAGAATATGTAGGAGAGGGATAGAAAGTGTGTGAGTGGAGGCAATGGAAACCTTTTGGGGCATAGAAAATGCACTATGCATGGGGGTGGAGGCTTTGTAGACAAACACTGCCAACTTTACAATTTTGCCCAGATTGGTTCTGCGCCCAGACTTTCAAAGCTTCTGCTACTGAGCTCCCTGACTAGGGACTGTTAATTTTATGGGCTTGTTTCTGTAAATAGACTAGATGTCATAGGGGACTTGGGTCCACAGCAGCCTGGCAGAGGGCAAGTTTTTGCTTAATAGTTTTTTGGCTTCTGAGAAGGCTGTTGGGTTGGGGGGGGGGTCTTTACTCTAAAGGGAACCTAGGAAATGGCTTGTCTGGGATCAGGGCCAGTGCTCAATACAGATGTAAAGTCAATGGAATGCCTCTTCAGGGTCCATCTTTGGATCCTTTCAGAAATGCTCCCCGCCCTTTCCATTCAGCCTGGGCTTTCATGATGCTCCCTAAAAATGCCGAAGTCTCTATATGCTGTGGTGTCCATAGTTTCACCAAAGGCAATGCTCTTTGTCTCTCCTCCTCCCCATCAAAACCTAATTACCTGCTGTTTCATCCTGCAAGTCATTGCTCTTAGTCTCAGGAGATGAGCTGACAAATTCATTCATGCTCATGTGGTATAAGCTTATGGTAGTGTAAGGTGCTATCCATGTAGGTGCACACATTCCTCCTCCACTCTGGCCACCATCTCTGTCTTCCCCTTCCCTTCCCAAACCCTTAATGGAACCTTGGACTCTGACCAGGATATTTGAATCTGTAAGTGTGTTTATCTTATCTTATCTTATCTTTTTTTTTTTGCTGAGGCAATCAGGGTCACACAGCTAGGAAGTGTTAAGTGGCTGAGACCAGATTTGAACTCGGGTCCTCCTGAATTCAGGGCTAGTGCTCTATCCACTACACCACCTAGCTGCCCCTCTTTATCTTATTTTGACCAGACCTAGATTTCTAAGCCACTCATCTGCATCACTGCTGTCCTCCCTTCCAGTGCCCACATATGTTTTGTCTTCTCTCATTAGAAGTAACTTTTTGAAGGCAGGGACTCACTCATATTTGTATCCCCAGCACTTAACACAGTTCCTGGTACAGAGTAAGTACTTGATGAACCATTCAGTTATCTATCTGTTCTTGCATTGCAGGAGTTTTAACTTGGGGGTTTATGGAAAGGGCCCATGCATAAATTTCAAAGGCTCCATTAACTTGGATGGAGAAAATTATGTTTTATTTTCACTATAATTTATTTCCTTTGTTTTTATGAATTTGAAAATATTATTCTGAGAAGGGGAAAATGTACTTAATTAGATTGCCAAAAGTGTCCCTGACACAAAAAGGTCATAAATTAATTCAATTATGCCCAAAAGGCTATAAAACTGCATTCTTTTTGTCCCAGCAGTACCTTATTAGATTTGTATCCCAATGAGATCAAAAAAAGGAAAAGGACCTATATGTTCAAAAATACTTATAGCAGCACTTTTTGTGCTGACAAAACTGGAAATTGAGGGGATGTCCATCAATTAGGGAAAAGCCAAACAAGTTATCATGTGTGAATGTACTGAATAGGATTGTGTTCTAAGAAATGATGAAGGGGATGATTTCAGAAACTATGTAGACTTATATGGCATGATGCAAAGTGAAGTGAGCAGAATCAGAAGAACGTTGTACATGATACAAGCAATATTGTAATAATCATTAACTGCAAAAGCCTTAGTTACTCTGGTTAATGCAGTGATCCATGATAATCCAAATGACTCATGATGAAAAATGCTATCTACTTCCAAAGACAAACTGATGGATTCTGAGAGTAGATTGAAGTATATATTTTTCTTTGTTTTCCTTATTTTTATTGTTTTTTTCTTTTCTTTTTACAACATGGCTAATATGAAAATATTTTTGCCTGACTTCACATGTATATCAGGTTTTATATTGCTTGTTTTCTCAATAGGTGGGGTGAAAGGAGGAAAAATATGGAACTTTAAAAAATGTTAAAAATCAATAAAACAGATAAAAAAGAAGTCATGTTCTAGAGATATTTTCATTTTAATAACAATTAAAGCTTCAACAAAGAGGAATAAAATTATAATGTCATAATGCCAGGCAATGTGATAGAGAGGGAGGGTGTAAGTGAGCCAACAATAATTTATTTAGTGTCTACTATTTGCCAGGCACAAGGCTAAGTGCTGGGTATAAAAATAAAGCACAATACACTGTTCTTACCCTCAGAGAACTTGGATGCAAATCTCAGAGGAGAAGGGAAGAGGAAAGGCCTCCAGCAGAAGCGAGCATTTGAGATGAGTCTTGAAGAAAGACAGGAAAGTTAAGAGATGGGGATTAGAAGGGATAGCATTCTAGATATGGAGAAAAACCAGTCCACAAGTATGAATTTGAGAGATGGGATGTTGTATTCAAGGAACAGCAAGTAGAGCAGTGTACCTGAATGTGAAGGATGTACAGTATGTGGAAGGGAGTAAAGAACACTAAAAAGATAAGAAAGGGGCAAGTCGCAAAGAACTTAAGATGTTGAGCAGTATTTCATATTTGATAATTGTGAGCCACATGAGTTTATTGAATAAGTGGGTCATATGGTCAGATCTGCACTTTAGGAAAATCATTTTGTCAGTTGAATGGAGGATGGATGAGGGAGAGAGAAGAGTTAGCAGCTGCTTCAATAGTCCAGGAGTAGGCCGTTAAGGGCTCTGTATCATGGTGGCTGTGGGAGTTGGATGATGGTAGAAATGATAAGATTTAACAGCAGATTGGATATTTGGGGTGAATATAAGTGAGGAGTTGAGGATGACACTGAAGTTGCAAACTTGGGAAACTAAGAATTTAGTTTCTGATATTAATAGTTTTGGAAGAGGAGAAGACTTTGGGAGAAAGGCAATGACTTTTGTTTCGAACAGGATGAGTTTGAGATGCTTTAGAGATATCCATTACTATAGTAGTTGGCGATGTAAGACTGGAGCTCAGGAGAGAGACTAGGGCTGAATATATAGATCTAGGAATCATTAATATTGAGATAATAATTGAAACAATGGGAGCTATGAAATCACCAAATGAAATAGGATAAAGGGAAAAGAATATGAGGTCCCAGACCATCTTGGGGAACATCCCTAGTTAGCTGGCATAACATAAATGAATGTCCAGCAAAGGAGGCTGAAAAGAAGATGGGCAGAGAACCAGGCTAATGGAAATCAGCGACCTTCTTATATCTAAAAGTTTCTATTAACATCTATCTTCCTTCCTCAGTGCTCCATTGCCAGCTCAGTGAGGAAGGTCTTTGGATTTGGAGGCAAAAGCTTTGGATAATAGCCTCAAACAGTTGGGATTATTGATATTTTTCTCCCATGCTAGGCCTACCTAAAGTCAGCACATATAAGAAAGGAGAATACTGCGGGAGTTAGAAACTAGTCAGTCCTCATACCTTGTGCTTGCAGACCCATATAGTATGTGTAAAAAGAGGGAAGGAGACGAATAGAATTTTAGTGGAACAGCACGACTTTGAAAGTTGGATACTCTCACATTTTTTGTTTTGTTTTGTTTCTTTGGGGCCTAGTGATGCTATTTTCTTTGAGTGTTTCCTTGGTTGTGCTTCTGAACTGCTTGAGAGTCTGGGTACATGCTGTACCACTGAGGACTAATCATTAATGAATTCATGTTGCAGGAACAGAAAAAACAAAACAAAACACTATGGCTCTTGATTTATACCTTCTGAGAATCCTCCCACCCCAATAGAATGTAAACTTCTTGAGGGCAGGCACTATCTCATTTTTGGATTATATACTGAGCACAAGCACTTGTTGAATGATTGATTGCTCATTTCCTCTTGACATCCATGAATGAGATAAGGCTTGAAATTCAGGGAATAAGAATAGTTATATTTCAAATTTTTCTCTCCTTTACACTTTTCATCCGTCACCAAGCTCCTTAAGCATGCATCTCAGTGAAATTTTTAAAAAAGATAATCAGTCTTTTAGCTTAATTTACACTAAAGTATAAATAACCAAACAGCCTTGTCAGTCTGCATTTGCATTTTAGATGAAATTCTGTTATATCACTCCTAAAGGTTCTCTGACAGATAAGGGGGAACAAATTGATGTGAAAAATTAATCATCAGTAAGATAAAGTTTGCTTGCGGTCTTGTCCTGTCTAGTTACATTTAAATCAGAGGCTGCTAATTCTGCCTGAACGTAAAGCTGGCCCTAGCTATAGATCTTTGCTCCCTGCCAAAAGTCATGGGAGAAGAAAGAGAATTCCAAGTACTAGGAGCACATGGAGTGAAGTTTGCTATCTGGAAAGATCTTAGAAAATCCATAACTTGGGCTTCCCTCCCTTCATTTTTCCACTATGGGGTTGAATTTTATATGGATTGCAATTGCCACTGGCTGCTATTCATTTTTCCCCCTTGGGAAGGAGGAAACTTGAATATTGTGAACTTTTTGATTGTTAATTTCCTCATCTCCTGGCTTCATGCTCTTGCTCTCTTGGTGTCTCTAGCCATTTAGGGAAAGGATAACAACCTCAAATATCATGCAGAGAATGCTGAACTGGGAATTAGAAAGACAGAAGTTCAGACACTTATTAGTTGTGTGATTCTGGGCAAATCACTTAGCTTCTTTGAATGGGAATTTAGCACTAACCTCTTATGGTTGCTATGAGAATCAAAGGGGATAATGTATATAAGGCATTTTGTAAACTTGGAAGTGCTATATAAATGTCAGTTAATATTATTTCCTGTTTTTAATGGGGTTCAGATGGAAACAGTTCGGCCAACTTGTTATTCTGCTATTTTCTTTTATATTGCTGTTGCATAGGTGAATAAAATAACAGCTTTTTTGTTACTTGAATAAAACTATTAAGATGTAAATATTCTATAAGCTCACTGTGAACATCCTCAGTTGTTGTTTGTCCTTCATTCTTTTTTGTTTGTTTGTTTGTTTTTTGCTGAGGCAATTGGGCTTACGTGACTTGCCCAGGGTCACACAATTGTCCTTCATTATTGAAGAGTATCATAATGTCAGGGATGTGATGCTATGATATGCAAATGAATTCGATTTAAGTGAGGGAGGGCTGTGCAAGATCACCTGCCTCAATTTTCCCTCTAGAGCCATTTGGGACCAATGGCCAGATATAGATCAGGACGACTGGAGATGGCTCTGGAAGTGATGGGAGACCTTGGCCTTTTTAAGCTAAGGTCTTCAACAAACACAACCCCAGTAGCAGATTGGACAATGGGAATGATATTAGTATACATCTTATGGTGTTCCCAAATGATTTTTATCTCTTCTGTCAGGTTTCTGTATTTTAAAAACTTTCTTTCCATTGCAGTTGGAAATTAGGAATATTTGGTATAGCATAATCTATCAAAAATATTATTTTTATGGGGTCAGTATTACGTGAACAAGAGTCAGATTTGTGATAAATCTCCAATTTCAATCCATTTTATGAATTCCATTTTTTAGGATGTTTTGAGGTCTATATTTGGACTGTGCGGATTTGTTGTACATAAATCTTTGAAAGATAGGAAGCTATCTACCTACCAGGTCATGCTTTGTTATATAGTTGTAATACAGTTGTTTCAATCCTGTCCAAGTCATAGTGACCCTATTTGGAGTTTTTTTGGCAAAGATACTAGTTTACCATTTTCTTCTGCAGTTCATTTTTGCAGATGAGGAAACTGAGGCAAGCAAGGTTAAGCAACCTGCCCAGGGTCACACAGCTAGGAAGTGTCTGAGACCAGACTTATACTCAGGAAGATGAATCTTCCAGATTCCAGGCTTTATACTCTATCCACCATACCACCTAGTTACTCCACTATTAGATATTGAGTTGGTGTTAAATTTTTAGCATGATGGGTTACGTAGTTTCTACCATTTTGTTTCATAATTGATTATGAAGTCCAAATTTCTTTTTTTTTCTAGTTACTCGGCAGAAAAGTTATTTTTATTTTTTTACATATATATATATATTTTAAAATTTTTATATAGTTTTTTTATTTACAAGATATATGCATGGGTAATTTTTTTCAGCATTGACAATTGCCAAACCTTTTGTTCCAGTTTTTCCCCTCTTTCCCCCCATCCCCTGCCTCAGATGGCAGGTAGACCAATACATGTTAAAAATATATTAAAATATATGTTAAATATAATATATGTATACATATCCATACAGTTATTTTGCTGCACAAGAAGAATTGGGAAGTCCAAATTTCTTAAGGCTAATACTTCTGTAATTTCTAGTGACAATGATCTGGTCCTGAATGGTTATCGATAAGCTTTTTCATTTCCATCAACAAATTTACATGATTCAGCCAATTTTCAGTCAATTTTTTTGTCAGGATATTGTTGGCTGAGTTCATATGGATACCAGTGGCTAAGAGTCTTTTGATTCCATTCTTGGATTGTGGCTCTATTTGGAAGTGAACAATTTTCAGTTATATTTGACAAATCCAGTGATGTGTACCTGTATTCAACTTTTATACCCTATTGGTAAAATAATGCCTGTTAACAATTTCTGTAGGTTTTATACTTTAAAAAATACTCTGATTCATTTACTTTTTTTGATGATAAATTGTTAATTTTTCCTCTATTTTCTATTGATTCTTTAGAATGATAGGCCTATTTATTAATATTGTACAGATTTTGGTTAGAATACTTTCCAAATCTGTTGTATTTCACTTAAATATTCCAAAAGGCAAAGTTGAGGTGGGTATTGGGTAGGTGTTAACAGATCTTCCCATTTAGATCTGATTTTAGGATGCCAGTAAGTTTCTTAACATATTCAGCTATAACCTTCTCTTTCATGTCTTTATGATTGATGTGTTTTGCCTGGAGGAGACAAATGTATTTTTGAATATTGTCTTTGTTTATTGCTTTAATTGGATGGCTAGATTCATGCTCAAAGCCATCAGTCTTTATATTTCTTTGGAATACATAAGACATTTCACATTTATCTAGTACAAGTAACATTTAACTATCCTTGGTAAAAGATTCCATGAGAGGAAAGAGGGCTTTGATATGCTTTTTAATTAAACAAAATCAGATAAGATAGCCTGATATTGCCATATATATAAAATGAATAACATGATTTTATGGCTTGACTCTCTTTTTAACCTGTAATTCATACTTGTTTCTGTTTAAAAGACACAATCAAATAGTTAAGCTTAGACCAATGATACTTAACCCAGAAGTGTGTGAATTTAAGAAATATTTTGTTGTTTTTTAATATAGTTTATCTTCTTATTAATCTTACATATTTTTAGCATTACTTTGAAAAAAGGTCCAAAAGCTCCTCCAGAAGGAGTCGAAAACATAAGGGCAAGGGTCCTGACAAAACTATAATGGGTTTAAATTGCTTCCATGAGAAATAATGGTACATTTTATATCACTTGTTCTTGTTATCATTGTTTTGCTGGCATGTTTTAAAGAATAGTATTCCATGAGGATATCAAAGACTCTAAGTGTTTTTACTAAACTAGAGCCTATTTTTTATATTTGCAACATATGAACAAACTATATTTATATACAGTAGATAAACTTGCAGTTGACCTGTATGTGGAAGGATTCTTGATCTTTAAAGAGAAAATAAGTGATGCCTTCAGTTAAGAAAGATGGGGTCAGGCAGGCTTCTGAGGGAAATCCAGTAGAGTGCTTTGCTAGTAATTCATGCACTACTGTGAAGTGTTTGAACCAGTGATTATGGCTCCTATCTCACTTCACTACTTTCTAGTTTTGCTGAAAAGCTAGAATCTCAGCCATGGCCCTTGATACAACTGTTTTGTAATTCATCATAACTGTTCTGGGTTTTTTGTATTTTCATTGTGCTTAGTTTCTTATGATCATATAGATGACCAAACAATTTCCACATTATCTTTCATTGGGATTTCTCTCTGTGTCTTTCTGTCTCTTTTTTTCTCTCTCTGTCTCTGTCTCTCTCTCCTCTCTTCTTTTTCCCTCTCATCTTCTTTTCTTTCCCTTTCCTCTTTTTCCTTTTCTCTCTTCTCCTTACTCTCTTTGTATCTTTCTCTCTTCTTTGTCTCTCCCCTCTTCTCTCTCCTCCATATACCTCCCTTTTCTTCTCCCTCTCTGTCTCTTGTCTCTCTGATTACTTTGATTCTCAAATTTCTGTAGTAAAGTTTTTGACTCATATCGAATTGTTTATCTTGTTCTTTGCATTGATGTTACCTTACATAGCCTTGACTTATTGGCTTTTGCTTTCAATTGTTTCTTAAGGGAATCTAGATTTTAAGAAGCCAGGAGGTATTGTGGATAGATTGCTGAACCTGTAATCAGGAAGATCTGCATATAAATTTTGCCTTCAACACTTCCTGGCTGTGTGACTCTGGGAAAGTCACTTAGTTATTTTCTGTCTCAGTTTCTTCATCTATGTCCAGTCATTTCAGTCATGTCTGATTTTTTGTGATTCCATTTGGGTTTTTCTTGGCAGAGATATTGGGATACTTTGCTATTTCCTTCTCCAGTTCATTTTAAGATGAGGAAACTAAGGCAAACAGGTTCACTGACTTGCTGTCATACAGCTAAAAAGTGTCTATATTTTCTATGTTTATCACATAGATTATTGTTAATTCAATTTTCTCATCTCTGTGCTCAGTGATACTCAAATTCGCTCTATGTTTTTTTCCTGAGGCTGGGGTTAAGTGACTTGTCCAGGGTCACACAGCTAAGAAATGTTAAGTGTCTGAGACCAGATTTGAACTCGGGTGCTCCTGAATTCAGGGCTGGTGCTCTATCCACTACGCCACCTAGCTGCCTCTGATAAATTGCTATCTTGCTGCTATTCCTGTATGATTAGTTTTCAGTGAATTATTATCCTGATTGATAAATATAGATGTACACATATTTGTTTAATACATTGAAAATGCTAAAATGGAAGTTCTACTAATTCATAGGGACAACTGAAGTAGTGAACAGGACAATAAGGATGGTATGTATTTCTTCCTATTACTAGTTTCAATTTCTTATTCTGGGTATCTATAATTTGAAAGCTTTTCATTCTATATAATATGAAGGTTATTCCACATTACAATAGCTATTTAATGTGCTTTTTAATTTTGTGGATCAAAGTTATTCCAGTCAAATAGTTGTGATAATGCTCTAGTTTATTTGCTGAATTCTTGAGAATATTTTGAGATTTCAATTTGTGCTATGGAGATTTATCATCTCTTAACTTATGGAGAATAGTGAAGTTCTGGTGAATAATTCTGGCTATTTGATCACATCTTTTTAAGTATTTAGCAAGTGATAAAATATTATTGTTAACTTTCCAGATGACAGTAAGAGCCTCCTTTGTCCCTCAACTATTGAAGGAAGCTCAGGAAAATAGGATTCTTTTGGAAGTCAGCACAATATAGGAAGTATTAATCTAGATTTATAAAAGGGGGACTGAGAGTAGCAAACCAGAAATTTCCCTATGATCTTGGTTGGACAAGTCATTTTCTTCTTAGATCTCAGTTTCTTCATATATGAAATGAAAGGGCTGGATTAAATGATAATTTCTTTTTAGCTCTGAATTGATTGGTAGTCCTGGAAATGAGGTCTGTCTGATTTCAAGATTGGGGAAGGTGAAATTTCACTCCAATTAAGGCAACAACAAAAAAGAAAAGAAAATCTAAACCCAAATGATGTGGTATCTTCTTTCGTCTATTTTTATAAGGGGAAAGACAAACAGGCAGGCAGAGACAGACAGATAGACAAGTAGAGACAGACAGAGGGAGAGATGAGGGGGACAAAGGGGGATGAAGGGACAAAGGGGATACTGACTTTTGCATTTCTAACCTGTGGAGTTGGAACAACTGCTGCCATTGACATCTGGATAAAACATCATCATGTGACTAAGACAGCTGGTGATTTGGTTTCTTAACTGGGATCTGTGTATTCTTAGAGTTTAGCTTTGATGATAGCCTTTCATCCATCTGCTTATCTTTTTAATACTTAGAAGGCTTCCCCTGCTCATTCTTCTCTTCTGTACCTACCGTCAGAGAGGTAGGGCACAGTTGGAAGGTATGGCTGGCACTGTCTT
Source organism: Sminthopsis crassicaudata (assembly GCF_048593235.1). NCBI lineage: Eukaryota > Metazoa > Chordata > Mammalia > Dasyuromorphia > Dasyuridae > Sminthopsis > Sminthopsis crassicaudata. The sequence goes on along the minus strand of NC_133618.1, from coordinate 537,136,243 downwards.
TATAATTGTTTTGAAACCAGAGTAGTTTCCTAGGACTATGCACTATGCACTATGATGAAAAGACATCTTATCAGCTAAATCAACATCTTTCTGTGACTGCACTATCTCCCCTAAGAGTTAATAAAGTACTTCCATGCACTAATGTGTGACATCATTCACTCTCCCCAAATGCCCACTGCCTTCTCATCCTTCATAGATCTAAAGCTGAAAGGGACCTCAGAATCCATCTAGTCTAACCCTCTCATTTTACAGATGGAGGGGTAATTGTATGTTTTACCTAAGGGTTCACAAGTAGTCATCGTAAGTATAGAATTTGAACCCAGATTTCTGATTTTAGAGTTAGTGCTCTTCACACCACGCTATGCTGCTTTCATTCCTATGGTATCTTCTCCATTTCATCCCATAAATCCTCTGTAGGGATCACCACAGTGATGAGACCTCTTCTACATTTCCTATCCCTAGAGTGATAGACTGTCCCTCTTTTAACACTCGTTACTATGTGACCAGCCCATTTCCTTTTCTGATTATATATCTTTTTAATTATATCTTTTATATCACTTTGTACAAGCAATTATCATTCATAGCATGCTATAGTCTATTCATCTCTATCGTGCATCTCCCTTGCCTTTTGAAAGACCTAATTTTTTTTTCTCTTTGGAAATTTTTTCTCTTTGCCAATTGTAGCTAAATGACATTAGCAGAATGTTTATGTTAAAAAGATGAGATTTTGTTTCATGAAGAAACTTGAGATCAAATGAAATCAAGATGGCTATTGTCTTCTATTTTATTTTGGGCCCACTTTATTGTTCACTTGTGGTAGCTTTTCTAAGATATATATGCTGATAGGTGAACACTGTGGGTCATCCAACCAATTGCATATCAGTCTGGACAAAATGGCATTCTTCATTCTCTAGAGGTTGTTTTCTGTCCTGTGTGGATAGAGAGGCTAAAGTGTGTGTGTGTGTGTGTGTGTGTGTGTGTGTGTGTGTGTGTGTGTGTGTGTGTGTGTGTGTGTGACTTCTGGATCTCATTTAGGTTGCTCTGTAATGTTTTCTTTGATATAATCAACATGATGCTACCTACAAAAGAGAATATCTGGAGGACTTAATCTAGATTAAAGGTTCTTAATCTTTTCCCATTATGAATTCTTCAGAATGATGTTTTTAAATGTCTATGTGTGTGTGTGTATATGTTCAGTTGTGTTCAACTCTTTGGGCCTCATTTGGGATATTTCTGGCAAAGATATAGGAGTGGTTTTCCATTTCTTTCTCCAATTCATTTTATAGATGAAGAATTGAGGCATCAGTCACATGTCTTGCTCAGTGAAAAAGTATTTGAGACTGTATTTAAACTCGCAGAGATGAGTCTTCTTGACTGCAAGTCCTGCACTCTATGCACTTTGCCATGTACCTGCTCCTTTAAAATGTTTAAACACATTAAAATATAAAGATGTATTTTCCCATCCAAGTTTCCGTATCCCCTGAAATTCATCATTAATCAAATAACTTGATCAAAAGGTAATCCTCCTTCCATTTGGACTTTACTGTAGATAGTCTTCCATAACAATTGCAAACACCTTTGTGTAGCATTTGCCTTCCTATCATATGCATTCTTTGTTATTAATAATCAAAAGTCCATTAATAAAGTCTTCTCTGAACTGATTGTGGCTGAATGCAGATTGAAGCATTCTCTCTTCAACTTTTTCCTTCTTTTTAATTTAACTTTTCTTGAGAGTTTTTATTTTCATTAGGGTAGGAGATCTCTGTTTTCTTTCACAACTTGACTTTTATGAAATGGGTGGGAATAAGAGAGAGAAACTAAAACTCAAAAATTTAAAAACTAATATAAAAATAAAATATTCTTTATTGCATTAATCACAAAATTTTGTGAGAGCTTGATATATGTATGGGAAACATCTTGTCAGAGAAAAGTCTTTAAGATTCCATTCTATGCTTACCAAATCAATGCTTTTTTATTGCAAAGAAACAATAAAAAAAGGGGGACTTGTATTCTCTACATTTTTTAGTTGACTATAGACTATAAAGATGTGGTCTGACACAGAATATCATTTGTAAAAGCCTGCCTTTTGTCTTCTCATATTTTTCCCCTTAGGAAAGCCTCAATATGTATGTAAATTTTTCTCTTAAAGATTTTGTAGAGATGAGAAAGTAGGCATATAGAAGTTGTTATTTACTGATCTCTTCTTGCTCATCTTCTTGGTAATAGAAACATCCAGGATTTATTTTTTCTATTCCCTTGGTATCTCTTTTCTTTTCTGATACCTTGGGGAATGATAACTTAGCATCCTTAAAATTATGTACATTTCCAAATGAACATTCACTGTGTTTTCTTAGTTACTTTACTTGTCTTAAAGTGCTATGCCCACTTCTAGATGCAGCTTACTGAGGAATATAACATTAATGTCCAGTCATAATTTCACTGGCATTGATAGAAAACCTTCATAGTCCTTTTCCATTTATCATATATTTGTTGTTCTTCAGATTAATTAATTAATTAATTAATTGCTCTTGAAGTCATCAAGGTCAGTCACAGTATCTCAGACCAAATCTTGTGCAACCTTTTTCTTTTCACTGTTCATTGTTTTATAAGCTGAAATTGCTCATAGTCTTCCATTCTCTTGTTCCTTAATATTTTACAAATGAGTTTTTACACTCTAAGCTTTTTTTTGTCCTTGGTTGCTATATATATATTTCTGTTCAGCAAACAATTTGCTTTTTGAGACAATTTCTAGGCTATTTTGGCCACCTAGTTGGTATATTTTATAATTTGTTAAACTCTGGTAGGAAACAGTGATAGCATTTGTTAATTTCTGTTTCTTGATCCATCTTCTAGTTTATTTAAATAGGTCATCTTGGAGCTTTTTGATTACACAACATTCTTTTTTTAACTTTATTTAAATTTGGTGCTGATTCTAGTCTTTGTTCTGACTATACACAGACAGGGTGATTCAGAAATAACTCCCACATTGGTAACAGGTCATCTCCTTCAGCTTCATTAAGCTGACCATGAATATGAACAAAGGCTCCAAGTGGATGGTGAGATTAAACCAGGGCTGAAGCTAGGCAAGGATGAATCAAGAGGAGGATAAAGGGATGATGCACTAGAAGAGGGATCAGTAAACTACCACTCAAGTTACCAGTTGTTTTTGTAAGGCTAAGCTAAGAATGGTTCTTACATTTTAAAATAAAAATGTAAAAGCCATACTTAGTTACCGAGTCATTTAGTTTGTAGACTATAGAGTAAAAAATAGTGTAGAGTTGAACTGGTTTATGATGGGGACAAGATGGTGAAGTTTATATTGAGAAACAAAAAGATTTCCTCTGGTAGAATGGGTAGATGAGAATAATTTGTTCTAAAATCCATGAAGGCAGCTGAAACAGGCACTGGGGAGCACTTAGAATTTAGTCAGATATCAATGGTGCTAAAGTCATCCACTACATCCTAAATCACTGCCAGTCATCTTGATTTTGGTCCTGCCACAGGAGGGTGACTCTGGAGGAAAGAGTGAGGCTGTTGATTTTATGCAATTCTGCCTTAGTTATATCCAATTCACACATGAGTGAAGACATCACTCTACGATGTCATTAGTCCTCTTCAGAAATGAAGGACAAACAACAACATATGACTCAGCAAATCATTCATCCTCTCTAAATCTGTTTCTTTATCCATGTAATGAAGATAACAATAGTATCTACCTCACTGGGTGGTTGTAGGTTTTAAATGAGTTAAAGGAGGTGACCTGCTTTGCAAATTTGAAAAGATTGTAAATATCAGTTATTATATGGCTGAATTAAAAAAAGAGTGCCCCAAAGCATAGTCAATAAAAACAATTTTTGCCCAGGGTTGTATAGCTAGTAAGTGCCCAAAGTGGTATTTGAATCTAGAACCTCCCTATCTCCAAGCCCAGAATCGTAACCACTGTATCATGCTACTTTAGAAAGAAGAGCCCATTTCCTACCAGATTCTATGAATAATGTTACCTAGGTTCAGTTTGGAACAATTTCCTTGTACCACTGGACACTTGTAAACATCCCCAGTCTTCTGGTGACCATTGGTTTCAAATGGAGCTCCCACCACCAACCTAGGAAGAGAGAGAAAAGAAGTGTGAGATTTCAGTGCTGGAAGAAGATTCAGAGAGCATTTATACCAGAAGCAGGGATTGGGGAGAAAGATGATAACATAGGGTCAGGAAGCATCCTAAAGGAAGAATGTACTGCAGACTTTGTAGTCTGGTTCTATGTACCCATAATAGTCAAACAGGCCAAACTGAGATCCATGACAGAGATAAATTGTTAAAAATGAAGCTACTGACAGACTACTCTCAGGGTGTGGAGCCCTTCTTGGTGGCTTTCATTGTCTCTTAAGTCCCTGTCTTCACTTCAGGCAGAAGAGAGTGGCAGTTCAGCGATCTGGGGCCAGAGCATCAGTCATCTTCAGAGAAATCTGGGTTTGGCACTGGTATGGAAGGCAGAAGCTGCCAAACACTTTGCCCTTTGTCTCTGAGCTTAGTCAGATACTCATGTGTGTATTTTCAGGGAAATTAGATCTGTCTGTTCTTGGGTCATTTACATACAACACAACATGATATGGCACAACGCACTGTCTTCTGGTGGAAACAATGATTAGAAGAAAGGGGGAGAGAGAAACTGCACATTTTCTTTCTCTCTAAATTCAGAGAATTGCATTTCCAGTAGGCTCTGGCAGGCAGTATAGAGTGAAAATGTGGGTTCTAGTCTTGGATTTGCTACTGATTGGTTATGTGACCTTGGAAGTCACCTCTGGAGCACAGTTTCTTTATTTTTCTTCCAGCTCTGACAGTCTCACATTTTCCCATATTGATTGAGTGAAATGTCTTGGGTATTCATTCACCTTTCTCCATTCAGCACCCCTCTGGGGGAGAATCTTGGACTACTTTGGTTGCCTTCTTCCTTCTTCCTTCTATGTATCCATTTTATTTTCAACAGGTTGTTATCTAATGCCCCAATAAATAGAGCCAGCCAATTGCTCAATAAACATTCATTTTATAGATACTATGTGCTAAGTGCTGAGGATACAAAAAAATCCCCAAACTCCAAAACCCTCAACAACTTAAAAGAAAAACACAGCAAAAGGCATTCCTGCCCTCAAAAAACTCATGATCTAATGAGCAAATAAATATGTACAAACTCTATGCAATATAAAAAGAAGATAATTAAAAGAAGAAAGGCTTTGGAAGTAAGAAATATTGGAGAAAGCTTCCTATAGAGGACAGGATTTTAACTTCAACTTAAAGGAAGTTAGGAAATCCAGGAGGAAGAGGAGGTGATGAGGAGAGAGAGCATTCCAGGCATGGGGAACAGCCAGAAGTGAAACTTTGAGCTGAGAGATGAAATATCGTGTTTGAGAAATAGCCAAGGAAGCCAGTCTCATTTGACAGAGAGCATATGGTAGGGAGTAAGAAGGCTGGAAAGATAAAAGGGGGCTAAGTTATGAAGGGTTTTGACTACCAAAGAGAAGATTTTTTTTCCTGAGGCAATTAGGGTTTAGTGACTTGCCCAGGATCACAGCTAGGAAGTGTTAAGTTTCTGAGATCAGTTTTGAATTCAGGTCCTCCTGACTTTAGGGATGGTGTTCTATCTACTGAGCCACCTTGCTGTCCCCAAAGAGAAAATTTTATTTTTGATTCTGAAGACAATAAGGAGCCTATGGAATTTATTGAGTATAAGTGATATGGTTGTATTTATACTTTAGGAAAATTGCTTTGGTGGTTGATTGAAGCATAGGTTAGAAAGTGGAGGGACTGGAGGCAGGAAGACCCCTAGCACACTATTTCAGGAGACCAAGTGAGATGATGAAGGCTGCACTAGAATGATGGCAGTATCAGAGGAGAGAGGGATGTGTATTGGATGTTATAATGGTCACAGGCCTTGGCAACAGCTTGGATATGGGGGTGGGGGTGAGAAATAGTGAGGAATTGAGAATGATACCTGGATTGGGATCTGAGGGACTGGGAAGATGGTGTTGCCCTTCCTTGGCTCAAGTCAAGTCCCTAAGAGCCAAAGTGGCTTCTGGTATTAATGGCAATTCTCAACCCTTTCCCCCAACTCCCGTCTAGAATCCACAATGGCAATAGACAAAAGATCTGTTTGGAATTAAGAGCTTATGAAATAAATGGGATAAGTTCTCCCTGGGGCAGCCAGATAATGAAGGGGATCTAAATATAGCCACCTATTAACTGTGCCTATTTTTGAGCAGTAGAATTAATTGGATCCATAAAATCTATTTGTCTAGACGATGGTGACTTTTGACTACTTACAATTGTTTGTACTATCAAGGCCTCTCTCATTTTTTTCTAAATAAAAATAAAACAAAATAAATGTAGTTCGGTATTCATGGACTGCCTAGCTCTAATTTTTAGGATTATAGGAGCATAGATTTGGGAGCTGGAAGGACCCTTGCATCATCGAGTCCAACCCTTTTATTTCACAAATGAATAAATTGAGATGCAGAGAGGTTTAAATGTAAGACCTCTTTTTCCAAATTCTATTTCCTGTCAGGCTGTACTCCTCTGGACTTATCCATTATACTTTCACAGTACCTGTCCCCCACCTTCCAGCTTATTTTTGTGTGTTATCTTCCTTCATTAGACTGTTAACTCTTTTGAGGCCAGAGATTGAATTTCACTTTTGTATTTCTCTCCTAAGATTGAAGCACAATGCCTGGTACATAATAAGTATTTAACAAATATTTATTGACCTACTGGCCAAACAATCTTATTAAGTGGCTAATTAGGACGCCTACTTTTAAAAACAGTCAATGGGGGGGTTGGGATGGAGAAACAAGATAAACCTTGATAATAACAACAATAACCTGGCACATTTTGTTGTTCAGTCATTTTCAGTTGTGTCTGACTCTTTGTGAATTCAGTTGGTGTATTCTTAACAAAGATACTGGAGTGGTTTGCCATTTTCTTCTCCAGCTCATTCTGCAGATGAAGAAACTGAGGCAGAGTTAGGTGACTTGCCCAAGGTCACACAGCTACTAAGTGTTTGAGGCCACATTTGAACTTAGGAAGATGAGTCTTCCTACTTCCAGGCTCAATGCTGTATCTACTGTACCATCTAGCCTGGCACATAGTAGGTGCTTAATAAATGCTTATTGATTGATTAACATCAACAATAAAAATAATAGCTAGCATTTACATAAATAATACTTCAAAGTTTGCAAAAATGCTTTATGTTAAGTTCTTTCATCAACCTTGTGAGGTGGGTGCTGTTATTATCATCCCCTTTTTACAGATGTTGAAACTGAGACAGAGAGGTTAAATGATATGCCCGGGATCACATAGATAAAGAAGTATCTGAGTCAGGATTTGAATTCAGATCATTTTTGACTCAAAGTCCAGTACTCTAGTCATCTCTTTGCCTCCATAACCTAATAACCTATTGCTAGTAAAGTTCCTGTGTACTTCCCATTTTATAGAGGGGGACTAGAGCATAGCATAGAAAAGACCAGGAAGCCCAGATTGGTATGATACAAAGGATGCTGGTCCCTGAAGTCAGATCTAAGCTGTTTTTTTCCCTAGTTCTGTTCCCTATAAGCCAGAGAAAATCACCTCACCTCTCTATCCTTAGAAAAATGAGAATCACTCATACCCTATATACCTCACAAAGTCGCTGTGATGACCAAATGGAAGGAAAAGAGCTTTGGAAAATTACAGGTGCTTTAGTGACAATCAATGGCTTCCCCAAAGTTTGCTAGTACATCTGGATCTGAGGTTAGACTAGAACCCAGCTATCCTCCCACTGGGATACCTGTCTGCCAAGGAGATTGTCCTTAAGTGAAAGTCTGTCAGTGCCAGTCCCCTACCCCACAAACCACCGTGGCTCCCTCTCAGCGCCTAGGATCAAATGTCAGGTCCTCTGCCCCGCATTTAAAGCCCTTTACAGCCTTGCTCCCTCCTATGAGGGTAGTTTTCTCAGACTTCTCAGAGATCACAAAGCATAGCCTCCTCACGCTACAAAGAGACTGAGTCCAAAGTCGCACATACAAAGTGAGAGTAGTGATTCGAATTGAGGTCTTCTGATTTTAGGACCAAATGTCATTATACCCACTGGCTTCTGTTCAAAGAACAGATGGCAGAGACAAAAATGAGACATTCCCTGCCCTTAAGGGGCTCATATTCCTTTCTAAGTTAAGTTAAGCAACTTGCCCAAAGTCACCCAGAGGTAAATTCAGACCTAGAACCAAATTCATTTCTTGCCTACCAGCTCCATGGCCCTTACAGATTGCCCCTGATCTCTCACAGCCACAACTGGTCCTGGTGGCCAACCTTCTCCACTCCCCAGCAATGTAGAGATGCCCACGGGCTTGAGATTTACCTATCAAGTCAGCTTTGTGGTGATACACAACTGCTAAAGCTCAGGAAACATGTCACAGAGCCACTGACTTGCTCAGTTCTTCCCTCCCTGGTAACCTCAGCCTTCCTTCAGTCATCGTCATTCTTGCTTGGCAGACAGGATATCCTATACCTTCTGGCATGGACACCAGACGGCAAACCAAAGGTCGCAGTAGATGGCAAGAAATTTCCATTGGCTGGGGTGAGTCATGGAATCTGGGCTCCTGACATGTCTGCTGTGGGGAGAATGGAGAGAGGGGGAGGGATCACTGTCACTGGGGATGGAGAGGAGGAGAAAGATGCTTTTATTCAGCAGAGAGCTCAGGGGAGAAAATCACTGCCACTGGAGGCTGCTCGTCTAAAGGAGACAGAGCAATGAACACAGTGGTCTTCCTTCCAGACATGGGTTCTAAGTTCTTTGTATGTAGCTAGGTAATACAGGGGAGAAATCCTAGACCTGGAATCAGGAAAACTACAGCCTTAGTCACTTTTGGTTGTGTGACCCTAGGCAAGTCACCCACCTTCTGTCTACCTCAGTTTCCTCAACTGTAAAATGGGGTTAATAACAGTCTCTACCTTCCGGGGTTGTTATGAGGATAAAATGCAATAATATCGGGGTAACTAGACAGTGCAGTGGATAGAGTACCAGCCTTGAAGTAAGGAGGATTCAAATCTGACCTCAGACACTTAATACTTCCTAGCTATGTGACCCTGGGCAAGTCACTTAACCCCATTACCTCAGTTAAAAAAAATGATAATGTTTGTAAAGCACTCCTTAGCACTCAGTAAATGGCATATAGTAAGTACTTAATAAATTCTTATTCCCTTTCTTTCCCCACAATAGCGCCTAAACTTCTGAATTTGGATGCAGATTGCTTAGAGTTTCTAGTCCTTCCTGAACATTCCATTGTTGCAATGTTGTTGCATCATTTCAGTCATCTCTGACTGATAGAAGAGGCCTTGTTGTCTAGCCTCACCAGGGCAGCCCAGAGAATCTCCATCAGCTGGCTCCACTCTGCTCATCCAATTGTATTGTCCACCATGCTCCCTCTGTGTCAGCCAGGTTGCCCTCAGTCCTAGCTGCATAGTCCAGACCATTCCCCAGACCTCACCTTTGCTGTGCCTTAGCATCTCTCCTAACCCCAAACCTTTTCCCTGGCTTTCGGGCCCAAGTTTAGGCCCTTAACACCCTATTCCAAACATTTCCCAACTACACCAAGTCTACTGATGTTCCATCATGAGCTATTCTAATATTGCCTTGGCTTTGTTCCATTCAGAAATTCTGGATGACAGTAGCTTGTACCATTGCAGAACCACAGGTTCCAGAGTTGGAAGAGACCTCAGCATTTAAACTATGACCACTTGCCAGGTCCTGTGGTAAATGGAACTGTAAATGAAGGTAAGCAAGACAGTCCTACCTTCAAGCTTATATTGTAACGGGGGAGTCAACACTTAAAAGGGATTTAGCAAGAAATATGGTAGAGTCCTAGGTTCTGGAAAGAGGAGGGGAAATCTCACCAGTCTAAACTAAGATGGATCCAGGGACAGAGTCCAGGGTTCTGGAGGAAGAAGATAGAGGTGATGGTCTGAGTGGAGAAGGAAGGTATGGGGATGGCTGGTAGGTAACCATCTGGTTCAATGTAGACACAAAAGGAAACTTCTGTAACACAGAAGGTGCTGTTTGGAGTCTTAAAAGTGCCCTTCCAGATGACACCATTCTCTACTCCAAAGCCCCCCCAGTGAGTAATGTTGCTTTTAACAACAACAACAATGCAATCCTTCCTATACTTGTAAATACGAATATTTTCTCATATATACTTATATGGGTATGCACACATATATACATATATACATATGCTTATGAGGCAAGTAGTTGGTATAGTCAATAGAATTCTGGGTCTAGAGTTAGGAAACCTTAATTTCCTCAAATGTAAAATGGAGATAATAATAATACTTAGGGTTGTGGAGAGGTCCAAGGGAGGTAATATTTGTAAAGGCTCCACACAGTGCCTGACACATACATAATGGTGTGTGTGTGTGTGTGTGTGTGTGTGTGTGTGTGTGTGTGTGTGTGTGTTATACAATGCTTTATGGTTTGAAAAATGTTTTTTATATATATCATTATGTATTATATGTATTTATATGGATTCCAAATATCTCATTTGATGCTCATAACAACCGCTGAAGTAAGTACCCCATTTTACAGATGAAGAAACTATAAGTGAAAGGAAATAAATAACTTGCCTAAGAAGTTTATCTGAGGCATTGTTTGAACTTTGGTCTTTGACCATTATACATTCTTATTGAACTACCTTGCTCTCTATAGTTTTTTATATCATATTTGTAACTCCATTCAGAGCCACCATTGTATCTTGCTTGTGTGATTAGACTATTTTTGAGGGTAGGAGCTATATTTTAGACTCTGATGATATTCCTTACAGTCTCTAGCATAAGACCAGTCTCAAAATAAGAACTCAATAAATAAATGGTGGTGGATTTGATTTGATCCTCACATGCTTTGGAGGCTGGTGGCAAGTTCTGGCCTCAATTCTAGGGCTGGAATGGTTTTTAATTTTAATTTTTTTTATTTCATGGACCTTTGTTAGTCAGGTAAAGCTTATGAACCCCTTTTAGAATATTATTTTTAAGTGCATAAAATAAAATTGTAAAATTACAAAGGAAACAAATTATAATGACATCATTATCAAAATATTAAAAAGAAAGCATAGCCAAGTTCATGGTCCTCCAGGTTAAGAATCTCTTTCTTAAGGGACTATTGCTAAAAATTTTATACTGTTTTCTTTTTCTTTTTTTTTTTTTTTTTTTTTTTTTTTTGAGAGGAGGTTCTCCAACCTACACAATTGAATGTCTCCTTAGTCTATGAAATACAGATATAAAAGCATTTTTGCTTGGTTTGCATCTCCATTTCTAGAAGTGGGGATAACAGTGCCCAGTAGCACAGTATGGAGTTAATTAATACTGAGGAAACAATCCAATCAATACTATTTATTAGCAAGACAAACATAATAAATGGGTCAGTGGACTCCCTAGTAAGTTCAAAGATTCTGAATACAGAGAGAGACAGATTTTAATTATCAAAGAATGTATTAAAAACAATTAATCAAATAAAATCAATTAATTACAAGCACAAAATCAGAACGTAACATTAATTTTATTAATAGTCTTATTTATTTATTAGTAATCTTATTTCTAATTGGAGGAAAGATTAAGGTCTTTCCATGTTGGAAGGTGAAATATGTAAATTTTGTGCAAGTTGGGATGGGGAAAAGTAGGTTTTGGAGTCTTTCTGTTTTCAGAATTGAGAGGTGATGATTAATTGCAGCCACTTGCATTTATGAAATAATAGATGGCTAATTCTGTCTAGTTTCCCCTTGCAGAAGAACAACAAGGTGGAGAAGAATACAAGGTGGCAGCACAAGATGGTGTCAGTGTTCAGGAGATAAAATCTATGTGTTCTCTTGAAGGTCTTTGCCCTAGCTCATCTCTTGGCCCATGCTGTAAGGAAATGAGCCATTTTTGTTGGTTTCCATGTCCATTTCTAGGAGCTGGAACAACAATGCCCAGCAGCCCAGCTGTTTTAGGTTATCCAATAAATAGAAACATAGACTTATAAAATCTGGTAAGGGGCCTTGATCTAGTTCAATCCTCCATTTACAGATGAAGAATTTATTGCTTTGAAGAATTACTGAAGGTCAAATGGAAAATAAATACAGAATCCAGGTCTCCTGGTTACAGTGCTTTTCCTTCTATACTGCAACGACTCTCATACTCCTAATTCTGCTAGTGGTCCACCATCACTGAGTCTATTCCTTCTTGGTCAGAATATCACCCTATAGGATAGTATAGGAAATAACCATGAAGGAGGAATCAAGAGACCTGGGTCTCCAGTCGTAGCCTGGCTCTGTGACCTGGGCCAGGGTAATTTAGCATCCTAATTTCCCTCACATGTAAAAGGGGACAAAAATATTCACCTATAAGTGACTATGTAAAACATTTTCATATTAGTCATTTTGTACAAGAAAACTCAAATAAAAGAAAGAAAGGAAGGAAGGATAGAAGGGAGGAAGGAAAGAAGGAAGGAAGGATAGAAGGAAGGAAGGAAGGAAGGAAGGAAGGAAGGAAGGAAGGAAGGAAGGAAGGAAGGAAGGAAGGAAGGAAGGAAGGAAGGAAGGAAGGAAGGAAGGAAGGAAGGAAGGAAGGAAGGAAGGGAGAGAGGGAGGGAGGGAGGGAAGGAGGAAGAAAATGAAAAAATAGCATGCTTTAGAATGTGTCCAGTTAGTATCAATTCTTTTTTAGGAGACAGACAGTATGCATCATCATTTTTCCATTTCCATGATAGGGTAGGAACAAAAATATATAATGTATGTGAAGATATCTTGCATATATAAGGATGTGGTGATGCGAGTCTTATGCACCCTTGTGAACAAGAAGAACAAATATAATCTGGAATTTCCTGGGCTAAATGAACAATGGGATTAAAAGAGTGTGGATTAAGGGATAGATGCTAATTCAAAGGATGATCTCTATTGGTATGCCCCAAGGCTTTGTCCCAGACTCTGTCCCCTTTAAAGTCTTCCAGTATTCATCCCAGTTTTGCCTAAAATTCCAGACTCTCAAGAGATGACTCTGAACTCCTACCTGTTACTACCCCTTCCAGGTATGTGTTACATGCAAATTTGATGGGACTGTCTATGACATATAAAACACATCAGAAATTTAACAGGCATTATGGTAAATTGCCATGCTTAGATTAAACAAAGTCTAGAGCTTTGAGAAGTTAAGTAACATGCTCAGGAACTCACAGCTCAGGGGTCTCAGGGGCAGAGCTTGAACATAGGTCTTGTTGCCTTTCTATGTTACTTCTAAATATGTTTCTATGTTACTTACGACAATGTTACTTCCAATAATGAAAACTGTAGCAGTTCTCATTTCTCTAGGTCTTTGAGTTTAATGTAAAGAGCTTTGAAAAAGGAAAAAGGGCAAATAAGGGAAGGTAGAAGAATGGTTCTTTGTGGTCTGAGAAGCAGAGTTGAACAAGTTTGTTTGGAAACTTGTCAGCAGAAATGTGTTTATTTTTGAGAGGGATGAGAGGACTGGTATTTTTCAATATAAGGGACCCCATTGCTATGTGGTGCCATAGTGCACAGAGCACTAGACCTAGAGTCAGGAAGTCCTGAAGTCTCCCTGAAGTCAAATCTGGCCTTAGACATTTAATGGCCATATGACCCCGGGTTTTGCCTGTCTATGACATATAAAACACATCAGAAAGCCAGTGGAAGGAGAGGTAGAAGGGACCTTAGAGGCTATCTTGGATAGCCCCTTCATTTTATAGAGGAGGAGAAGACCACACAGCTAGAAAGAAACTTCAATACTTAAGGGATTTTTACCTACATTCATGTGGTTTCTCTCTTCACCAATGCAGATTACAGCTCTTTCCATGACTTACTAGATGGTTTTATGAGTTTTTGTGGCCAAGATGACTCATCCTATGATGAGCCTTTCTAACCTTTGTTAGGTTTGTCCTTGGATGAGAAAGATAAGCATTCTATCACTAGATCCATAGAAGAAATCTTTCCTCTTTGGTAGGACCTTTTAGAGAACAGCTTTTGAGAATCCAGAGCCAATAAGAATTGGAAATAGAATGGATGCCCTTCAATTCAATTCAATGGCCAAACAACCTTTGGTATATGATTATGATGGAAAACTGTGCTAAAAAAATGAAAAGAAGGATGATTTCAGAAAAACCTGGAAAGACTCCATGAATTGATACAAAATGACATAAGCAGAATCAAGAAAACATTTACATAATTACAATAATACTGTATAATGATCAACTGTGAATGACTCAGCTATTCTCAGCAATACAGAGAAAGAAGCAATAGAAAGTGAATACAGATTGAAGCATGCTATTTTTCATTTTCTTCCTTTGATTATTTTTGTTTTTATTTGAGTCTTCTTATATAAAATTATTAATATGAAAATATTTTACATAATTGCATATGTATAAACTATATTGGATTGAGTACTGTTGGAAGGGAGGGAAGAAGGCATAGACTTTGGAACTCAAAACTTTAAAAACTATATAAAAATTCTTTTAACAGGCAATTGGGAAAAACATTACATTTTAAAAAGATAATTCAGAGCCAGCCTCTATGTTTTATGTTCTTCCACTCATTATATAGTGAGCTCCTTGAGTACAGAGACTGTATTTTGTCTTTCTCTACGTCCCCAATATTTAGCACAATGCCTGACATATATTTAATAACTGATCCTAGTAGCTGACTGACTGATCTCTGCATTAGTGGGAGTTTAGTGAAGAACAAATAATATGACACATAATATTATGTGTATATACATACACACATGCATATTTATAGTGTTTATAATAAGTATATTCAAAACATACAAGAGAAATTTAGAGAAGGGGTAGGTGAGTGTGGAAGACTTCATGTAGGAGATTGGGACCAGAGTTCAGATTGAAGAATGAGTGGGATTTGGTTTAATCCTCTGCTGCCCTTCTTCTAAAAACTTCCCACTGGCTTTGCTCATGTTATATATTCAAGTCTCTGAAATTTCCTGTTGTGCTATGTCATTTATTAATTTCATTTCTCCCTTATAGCAGGAAGAAGGTAAAGCATAAGAACTATCATACCTCATTTATAATTTCTACCACCTCGGTTCCTAAAAAAATGTCACCAAGAATGCTACTGGTATTTTGAAGATGTGAAAGCAGAAGCATCTTCCTGGATTTGGTGGAATTTAGCAGATAGGAGAGGGAATACCTTTTCCAGCACCTCTGGGTTTTTTTACCCTTGATGGCAGATCAGAGCATTTAGAAGCTAAAGTAACCAATTCCTTTTCTTATACTTCCTCCTTTTCATGAGTCCTCATCTCCTCTTCTCTTTTTTCTCTCCTTTCTCTACCCAAGCTCCAGTTGACTGATGATATTTCAAGAAAATTAGCTTTGAGCTAGAAGGGATTGTAAATAAAATTTAGATCAGGAGTTCCGAATCTGTAGACCATGAACTTGTTTTGTTTTGTTTTTAATTTGGTACTTGTATTACAATATAATTGTTTTTGTAATCCTATATATTTTATTTTATGCATTTAAAAACCTTATTTGAAAAAGGGTTCATACACTTCTTCAGGGTATCAAAGAGTTGCATGATTCATGAAAAAAGTTAAGAACCCCTGTTATAGATCAATATTTCTCATTTTACAGATGAGTATACTGAGGTACTAAATAGCAGAGTCAGAATTTGAACTTGAGTACTTGGAATATAAAGCTAATGGACTTTCTGGTATATTTTGTATAGGAGGAATATGATCAGATTAAGGTGTATATATGTAGGGAGAAACCATTTTGGTCCCATTCCACTTTTTCTCATCCCCTTACACTCTAATCTGGGAATATTTTAGACCATTGCTATTTAATGCTTGGGTTTTTAAATATGATCTTCTTGCCTCATCTTAACTTCTCCTTCATTCTCAGTCCCTGGTACTTGTCATTCCACTTGGTTCCCGTTACTCAAACAAACCCTAAGAGTCTATTCTATAGGTCTGTTTTTCTATCCAAAATCTTATTTCTTCAGGAATAAATTGGGGTAGGGGCCAGAAGGGAGGGGAAACATATATCAAATCTCATTTCAGAAGCTGAGAACTCAGAGGGGAACAAAAGAGAAACTATTCTTTTTGTGAGATTCTATTTTCTTTTGCCCCATGGAAAATGTAATCTCCTCCAGTGTGTGTTTGAGTACAGCAGTTAATACATTCAAGATGGGAATGGGCAAAATGCTGAGCACAGCAAGCCAGATGAGATGGGAGCGTCCATGCCTGGAAAACTGCATCGGTTGTAGAGTAGCTGGGGAATGGATTAGGTATGTTGAAAAAGGAGGGAGTTGGCTGTCCAGAAAACTGAACAGCAGGAGAAAGGAATGGCTGTATTTAAATGGCTTAACTGAATGTAGATACTCGCCCTCTTCTGAACTATACCATTTCAGTCTGGATTTGACAGGGTAGTAATAATATCAATAATAATTTTTGAAAAATCAGACATTACTTCACTGAGCAATAGTAATGACTGACAAAAATTATGTGGCTCTGGATTTGTCAAATGCAACCAAAATTAGCTTATGTGTGAATGGAGGCTATGAAATAGATCTGAGTGGAATTAAAAGGCCCTTTGTGAGTAATACCTGAACTCAACAAACATTATCAACAAATGGCTAGAGGTGTTTTGTTTTATTTTAACAGAAATTTAGGGTCTAATGATAGAGATTCAGGACCAGAGCAGTGGTCTATCTATATACATTTTGCAGAGCAAAGATTGCAGGAATTTAGTTTGCAGAAATTTAGCATCTATTAAGACACTATATAGTCTTAGTAGCCAGATTTATACACAAAAATCTAGCTATCTGTTAAAAAATGAACAGATGGCAAATGCCCAGTTCACAAATATAGGTCCTAAAATACTTTTAAGAATTCAACAAACCAACTGTACTGAAACTGCAACATTATAACACCCAAAACTGTTGCCTTAAATTGCCTGGATATCATTTTGATCCACATAAGTTTAAGAATCACATTTTAATTAGGTGTTGCCATCCTGAATACTCATAACCTCCAAACTATGTGGAATGAAGATTTCTCAAAATATTAAGACTTAGCAGAAGAAATCAAAACCAGATGGGGATAGGATGAGGTATCCATCACTCCCACCAATTTGTTTCTACTAGAATTGTTCTAAAGATGGAACCTACAGAAGATTCATTTACATTCCAATACTTGTATTCAATTACAGAAATCAATTATTTTACATACTTATGAAACAGGATGTTGAACATCAAATCCAAAATAAGAAAACAATCTGTTCTCAGACTGCTTCTGTCTGAACTCATTTAAATATATGATGAAAAGAATAAGGAAGATAATAATAACCATTGACATTTGTAGCTTTCTTTAAGTTCTACCAAATACTCCGCATATATCATTTCATCTGACCCTCCCAAACAACCCTATAGAATAATTATGTCACATATTGTTATTATTTTTACCAGTTTCCAGATGAGAAAACCAAGGTTCAGAGATGCTTGCTGATTTGCCTAATGTCCCATAATCTCTGGCATTTGAACCCATATTCCTGACTTTAAGTCTAACATTCTTTCCACTATGTCACACTGTCTCATCGGTAATATGGTCATTCAGAAGTCAAGTAGAGGCCTGGGTACTAAAGTTGGGTGTTCCACTGATTAGCTACTAGGCCTAAGGTGATCCCTTCACTTCTGTGAGTCTCAGTTTCCTCATTTGTGCAGTAGGGATGATAACCATTCCTGCCAGGTACCTCATTGGGCAGCTTTTATTCTCATATGAGGTCATAGATGTGAAAATGCTTTGAACAATTTAAAAAGTGTGCTAAATGCTCTGGGAATTTCAGGCACTCTAGTGCTGCTGGGGAATATCCAGCTCTTGGGCTCTTGGCAATTCACTTTTTATATTGGTATAGGCTATATATGTGGCTGGCCCAGCTCCCACTCCATCTTTCAGGGCTATATCCCATTGCTAAATTGAGTTGTTTTGACTCTCATATGCAGGTATTGAATAGATATAGGCAGGCCATCTCAGCCCCTCTTGCTCTGTCTATTGGCCATTTTCTCCTTAGAAATGAGGGAAAGGACCAGCAGAAGTCTGCTGCTTCCTCCCCACCAGTTTCTACTCTCCAAAGTAAGAACTGATACTATGAAGTAGTCCTCTACCCCCAATCCTTTCCCAAGTATTTCCCAGGTTCCTGTTTGTTTTTCCAAGTTAAACTCAGTGTTTTTTTCTGTTTTATAACAAACACTCTCATCTGAAAATGAAACATAAACATAGCTACAATTTGAACAGATGTGCTCTACTGGAATGTAGAGGTCTAATTTCATGGTATATGTAAATACTATATTTTCTAATCCATTGGTTGGTAGAAAAGAATGGAATCTAAAAAGGCCCTGTCCTTCATTCTGGATGCATTTTCTCATGTTAAACCTAACAATAATAATCTCATTTCACTTTATTGATTCATTCATTCAATCAACATTCATTGAATGAATGAGCAAAATATACCCTATGGGGTATCCCAGATTCTTAATGCATTTTTAAGTTTCTAAAAGTTTAAGCTACTTAAAGCAGTAAGACTTGGGGGATACCTAGTGTACAAAGCAATGCCAGATTCTGTGGGAGATACAATCAAGATTAAGGAATAGTCTCTGCTCTTACAGTGCTTATAGTTCAGTAGAGAAGGGAAGGCAAATGGAGGAATGACTAAAAGATACAACCAGTCATTAGAGAATCTCAGAGTAGGAAGGGACCTCAGAAGCCATCTGGCTGGACTTAAACAAGAACAAAATCCATTCCATAACATCCATGACAGGTGGCCATTCAGCTGCTGCTGAAGGACAAACTGAGAGAGAGAGAACTCATCATCTTCTGAGGGAAACTATTCTATTGTTCCTAATATCTCTAACCAGGGAGGTGTTGGTAAATGTTTAACAACCATCTTTTTGAGAAAAAACGCTGAAATCAGGCAAGAACTGATAAATGTCTAACAACAAGTTTTTGAGGAAAGTAATAAATATACAAGGGAAATATTTTTAAGCTTAATTTGCATTACTCACATTTCCTCTATTATTTTCTTATGTCTAAACAATTGATAAAACAACAAATTAAGCCCTATTTTGTCATATTTGTATATTTCTGAAGGGCAAATGTTTTAATATGCTCAGATTCTTAGCTAACACTTCTTTGTATCAAGTCTATGTGTATATATATATATATATATATATATATATATATATATATATATATATATATCTGCATCTTTCATGGTTTCTGGTTCTGTGCTTTGTGTCTAATTGGAAAAAGTAGATTCTTCTTCCATATAATAGCCCTTTAAAGATTCAATGAGCTCTTCCCTAAACCTTATCTTCTCTAAGTGAAACATTCCCATTTCTTTGAGCTGACCCTTACATAGCATCAAATTAAGATTCTTCATCAGGTAGAATATGAAAGTTCAGTAACAGAAATCCATCTAACTATGGAAAAGTTCAGAGGAGCAAGAGATTCTGTCTCTTTGGGGCTGTTAGATCAAGGAAGACTTCCTGGAGAAAACAATATTTATCCTATGCCCAGAAGGATGGGAAGGTCTTGGGCAGACAAGCAAGAAAGAAAAGAAATAGAGCAGAAGGGAGTAGCATGATCAAAGGTATGAAGGTAGATAAGATAGATAAGGGAATTTGGAAGGTAGTGTGGTTTGTCTGGTGAATAGGAGGTGTAATGAGATAAAAGGTTGAAACCAAATTAGGAATGATAGGCAAAGAATCTTGGTATTTATTCAAAGGATCATAGGCTATAATCTACAAGTCACCTTTCACATTGTATATTCTAATCCTTTTATAGATACAATAAGGAACAAAGATGTTCAGTTACATGGCTAGGTAAACATGGCTAAGAAGTAATAGAATGAAGATTTGAACTCAGGTCCTTTGACTTAGAATTCTCTCTTTCTATGACCTTCTCAGTCACCAGTAGTGAATTGTTAAAGAATTTTTTTTTAAAAAGTGGGCTATTTAAAGTGATAAGAGCTGTGTTTTAGGATGATTAACCTGATAAGAGTTTATAGGATGGATTAGAGACCGGTAGTCTAGGATGATTGCTTCAAACTCAAATAAAAACAAATCACTACAGGCCAAATATTGACACAGAAAACCACAAATTAACATTGTTTATGCTGTACTGTATTTTTAATTTATTTTGTTAAACATTTATATTTTCAGTGTAATTGAAAAAAATTACATTTTCATCTAATTTTGGCAGCAAAATTTGAAGTTTTATAAGCAGCTAGGGGAACAATTGCAATTATCCAGATTAGAGTCAATGAGGAACTTACTAGGGTTATGGCAGTGGAAATAGAAAGAAAGATAGAGAGTGGATAGAAATAGAGATATGATAAATATTTTAGAATTAGGAGCTATAGGACATGGTAATAATAATAGTAGTTCAAACATATGATGTTTTAAGATTCATAAAGTGCTTCAGAAATATCTAATTCGATCCTTTTTGATATATAAATTGATATATATTCTCCTAAATATATAATCAGATTTGATCCTCATAATAATCTATCTATAACCTAATTCAATCCTCATAATAATCTTTTGAAGTTAGCATGCTTATTCTCCCATTTAACAAAGGAGAAAACTGAAGCTCAGAAGTTAAATATCTGTAGAATCACATAGCTAGTAAGTATCTGAGACAAGATTAGGATTCATGTATCTTAGATTCTGAGACCAATGATCTCAGAGTTATAAAGAGGCGGTAGTTGATAATGGGAATGGGCATGCAATTGCCAAGAGAAAGAGTGTAAAGAGAGCAGGAAATAAGACTAAGAACAGAGAAACCTTTAGTGTATAAGAGGCAAGAGAAGGAAGAGAAACTAATTAAGATGGACAAAAACTAGTCAGAGTTAATAGAAGAATAAGAATTCCATTTCCTAGAAGGCAAGAGAGGAGAGTATTTGAAGATCAGTCAAATGAAAGTAGGAGGATTAAGAAGAGCCTCCTAGGAATAATTTTGGTAGTTGTGAACATTCTACTTTTTGGCTGAATTGTCAGGAGAGCTATTCCAAAGCAAATATTTATGGCTTTTCTTTTGTTTTCAAACATTTCAGGAAGTCAGCTTTTGTTATTAATTATAATGAGTGAACCTGGCTCTGAAAAGGAGATGAAAAAATACATCTCTTCCCCTTCTGTGCAGGGAGGAACATTGATGGTCTTGTCAGACTCGATTGATGTATAAATTAGTTTTGTTGAATTAATTTTCTTAATGTTTCTTCTTTGGCTTTTTTTTTTTTTTCTGAGGCAATTGAGGTTAAGTAACTTGCCCATGGTCACACAGCCAGTAAATATAAAGTTTCTAAAGTCAAATTTGAACTCAGTTCTTCCTGATAAAGGAGGAGCTGCACCATCTAGCTGTCCCTTCTTTATCTTTTCTTAAAAAGGTTTGGAGAACTGATGGACATCCTGAGATCTGTAGTTCAGAGGGAAGAGTGTTCCTCTCTTATCATTGAGAGTGACTGGGACTCTTGTGATCTTTGGGTCAAAAGGCAGAATGGAGTCATGTTCTGAAGGAATGAGGAGGAAGGAATGGGGAGCAGCACTAATAATAAGGATCTTTCCCAGCTTCACTCAACACTTAACCAGCTGAGCTAGAAAGACTCCTCAGAGAAAGGGCAACACGCAAAAGGAGGAAATGAAAGGAAGTCCATTTACCCCTTCCATGGGCATCTTAGAACAGGAAGCTCAGTTTGAAGCTAAGGATTGTATGTTGTTTGGTAGTTCAGTTATGTCCTATTCTTTGTGACCTTGTGAACTTGTTCATGGGGTTTTCTTGGCCAAGATAATGGAGTGATTTGGGATTTCCTTCTCCAGTGAGTTCCTATTTAACAGAGGAGAAACTGAGGCAAATAGAGTTTTGAGTGATTTGCCCAGGGTTATGTAGTTAGTGTCTGAGGATGGATTTCTTCTCAGATCTTCCTGAATTCAGGCTCCTACTCTCACTATCACCTAATTGCTCCATGAGGGTTGTATATACCCTTTCTTCAAGGGCTGAAGGAAATTCAGACCAAAAAAAAGTCTCCAACTCTTTCCCCAATTTTCCTTCCTTGTCCTTGCCCAGCAGCAGAGATAAATATACATTTAAATTAGGGCAAAGAGCCAAACTTCTGCTTGAATGTTAGGAATTTTCCTAACTGGAGGCTCTAAGCTGTGCTGATTTTACTACTTTTCATCTGATATAAACTCCACAAAATAGCAGAAGAAGGGACCATATGGACCCATAGGAGCATTATGTTGCCCCTATGATTAAAAAAATAAGCTAATTTTATTAAACTAAAAATAAGCTAAATTAAATTTTAAAAATCAATTAAAAATAAGCTTAAAGGCTTGGCTAGTAAAATGTCCAGTGATGGGGTGATATGGGGGAGTAGGATGGGATTAGGACAAGGTTTTGAGTAAATCTAGTCTTTTTTCCCTTTGTACCAAGCTTCCTCTCCTAAAGGGCTATGCAAGCTGATACCTTCATTTGTGGATACAATCTGAAGGGTACTTAATTTTGGTGAGGGTTCCCTGATAAGCAAAACTCTCTTCTTCACCAATTTTGACCATTCTTTTGGGGTTAAGGAATTAAAAGTTCCAGTTGAGAGTTATTGGATGTTATCCAGAAAAAGATGATCCATTAAATTGTTATCTTTCATTGACATCTTACATGGATTCATTTCTGACATGAAAATAAAACTCTCAGGGAATGGGAGATGGGGCAGGGAAATTTTTAGGAAACAAGAACTCAAACAAGTTTGCTATTTTATACTGCTCTTAATACATAATAACAATTATTACCATTTATATAACATATACAACATTTAAAACACTGTCCCATCTATTAACTTGATTTTTATCTCTGCGAAGTAGGTATGGCAGTGAGTATTATTAGCCCCATGTGGAAGAAGAAGCATAAAACATCTGACAGGCTCTCATTACAATGAGGAGACCCTCCCATTATATCATAGCATTCTTTGAACCATCATCTGTTTGCTCAAAGACTTGAGCTGCTTCTCCTCGCCTGTTCTTTTCCCATTCCCCTTTCCAGATTGTGACTAATGTGTATTCTTCCACAATTATTATTATTTTGATGGGGCATGACAAAACAAAAAGACAGTAGGCTAACTTGAAACATCTGATGGTAAAATCTGTGATTAAATTTCTGAAAAGACTGTCCTCCTAGGATCATAAAATAATTCACTCAGCAATTTGGAGGGCCAGTATCAAATTGGAGCCTTCATGAAAGAAAAACAGCACTAGCAGCAGCAGTGGCAGTAGTAGCTCAGAGGTGAGTATTCTTTCTGGGCTCTCTAATCAAGTTTTTGAGTGGAGATAAAAAAGATATATCATATATAGGAATTTGTTTCTTGAAACTTCTTCACTCATTCTGCCAAAGAACTAAACATTGTATTATTTACAAGTTAGTTCTCATCAACCTGTTCCAATAGTCTTGTGATGAAGAGAGCCATTTACACCCAGAGAGGACTGTGGGAAGGAATACTTATGCCTATATTACAACTTGTAAATGTCCTACTCTAAAGAATAAGCCTCCGAGTGCCTCATCCTCTGCTCTTGAGATTTGCCCTTTACTCTAATAGGAACTGAGTGTGGTTCATAACACAGCATTTTCACTCTTTTTTTGTTTGCTTGCATTTTGTTTTCTTTCTCATTTTTTCCTTTTTGACCTGATTTTTTTTGTACAGCAAGATAATTGTATAATTATGCATACATATATTGGATTCAACATATATCTTAATATGTTTAACATATTGGATTACTTGCCATCTAAGGGAGAGGGGGAGGGGAAGTAGGGGAAAATTTGGAACACAAGGTTTTACAAGAGTCAATGTTGAAAAATTATCCCGCAACCCATATTTAACACCTCATACCAAGATAAGATCAAAATGGATTCATGATTTAGGCATAAAGAATGAGATCATAAATAAATTAGAGGAACAGAGAATAGTCTACCTCTCAGACCTGTGGAGGAGGAAGGAATTTGTTACCAAAGGAGAACTAGAGATCATTATTGATCACAAAATAGAAAATTTTGATTACATCAAATTAAAAAAAAACTTTTGTACAAACGAAACTAATGCAAACAAAATTAGAAGGGAAGCAACAAACTGGGAAAATATTTTTACAGTTAAAGGTTCTGATAAAACCCTCATTTCCAAAATATATAGAGAACTTTCTCTATAAGAAATCAAGCCATTCTCCAATTGATAAATGGTCAAATATGAACAGACAATTTTCAGATGATGAAATTGAAACTATTTCCACTCATATGAAAGAGTGTTCCAAATAACTATTGAGCAGAGAAATGCAAATTAAGACAACTCTGAGATACCACTACACACCTGCCAGATTGGCTAAGACGGAAAGGAAAAAATGATGAATATTGGAGGGGTTGTGGGAAAACTGGGACACTAATACATTGTTGGTGGAGTTGTGAAAGAATCTGGCCATTCTGGAGAGCAATCTGGAATTATGCCCAAAAAGTTATCAAACTGTGCATACCCTTTGATCCAGCAGTGCTACTACTGGGCTAATATCCCAAGGAAATATTAAAGAAGGGAAAGGGACCTGTATGTGTAAGAATGTTTGTGGCAGCTCTTTTTGTAGTGGCTAGAAACTGGAAGATGAATGGATGTCCATCAATTGGAGAATGGTTGGGTAAATTATGGTATATGAATGTTATGGAATATTATTGTTCTGTAAGAAATGACCAACAGGAGGAATACAGAGAGGCTTGGAGAGACTTACATCAACTGATGCTGAGTGAAATGAGCAGAACCAAGAGATCATTATACACTTCAACAACAATACTGTATGAGGATGTATTCTGATGGAAGTGGGTATCTTCAACAAAGAGAAGATCTAATTCAGATCCAGTTGATCAATGAAGGGCAGAATCAGCTACACCCAGAGAAGGAACACTGGGAAATGAGTGTAAACTATTTGCATTTTTGTTTTTCTTCCCAGGTTATCTTTACCTTCTGAATCCAATTCTTCCTGTGCAACAAGAAATTGGGTTCTGCACACATATATTGTATCTAGGATATACTATAACATATTTAACATGTATGGGAATGCCTGCCATCTAGGGGAGAGGGTGGAGGGAAGGAGGGGAAAATTCAGAACAGAAGGGAGTGCAAGGGATAATGTTGTAAAAAATTACTCATGCATATGTACTGTCAAAAAAAGTTATAATTATAAAATTAATAAAAAAGGAAAAAAGTCAACAAAAAAAGAAAAAATTATTCATGCAAATGTTTTGAAAATAAAAGGCTTTAATAAAAAACATTATAAAGCAGGAAAAAAACCAATTTAGCTCTCATCACACATATATTTCAGTTCTCTAGAAATAATTTCTTTTTTCAAATACTATGTCCTCATTTCTCCCTTACCTCTTTTTTCCCCCCAATTCTTCTCCTCCCATCTCCTTTTGTCTCAACTTATCCTTCTCTTTCCCTCCCCACAACCGGCTGTTCTTTCAAAAGAATCACTGATTCAGAACTGAAAGAAATCTTGACAACAATCTAGTTTGGCCTTTCATTTTACAGACAGGGTCAATGCCAGTGAAAGAAAATATATTGCTTAAAGTATAAAACATAGTAAGTGGCGGAGAGAGGACTTGAACAAAGATCTTTGACTTTCACACTATATCAATCTATTATCGCTATCTTTTTTTCTTTATCAATTTTGAGGTTTCTTTTTTTGTGTATTTCTCCTATATCTCTCCTACAGGTGTAAAAGTTAGAAAGAACCTACTAGAAGATGATACTTCTTAGTAAGTTTGCCAGGAAGAAAGAAGAACCTCACAATGGCAATAGAAAGCTATATCAGGGCTTTGTAAAGATAAGAAAAAGATGAAGTGTGCTATGTTGTCCATAGAGTCACAAAAGAATTGGATGTGAGGGGCAGCTAAATGGCACAGTGGATAAAGCACTGGGCTTGGAATCAGAAAGATTCATCTTCATGGCTTCAGATATTTACTAGCTGTGCGACTCTGGGCAAGTCACTTTACTCTGTTTGCCTCAGTTTCCTCATCTGTAAAACGAACTGGAGAAGGAAATGGCAAACCATTCCAGTATCTTTGCCAAATGGGGTCACAAAGAGTTAAACATGAGTGAAAAGATCCAAGAACATGAGTTTGGTCCTTGTGTTGCTGTGATGGAGGAAAAGTTATCAACAAAGGCTTCTTGGAAGACCCTCTTAAAGCAGAATACTTTTTTTACTCTAAACCATGGATTCTTAACCTTTCCTGGGTCATGGCTCCCTGTGGCAGTGGTAAAGCTTTTGACCCCTTCCCAGACCAATGTTTTTAAATGCATAAAATAAAACTCATAGGATTACAAAGAAAGCAAATTATTCAGTTATCAAAATGTTTCTAAGAAACGAAAACACACAAATTCACAAATATCAGATTAAAAATCTCTGCTCTAAGGTGCTTTAACTCCTGTCATGATAAAAGAAAAGCATTTTGCTTAAATTTTTGGGAAAATGAAATAATAATTAATAATGAATTTAGTGAGTTGTTATGAGAATAAGTTTAATGAGAAAGATACAGATTATGCCTAAGCAGCTATATTTCTTTAAATCTTGTTTTAATTTGAACACACATTCTCTTACCAAAATGAAGATTAGTAAAAACAAGTTAAGGTTTATGCTTCTTTATTAAAAGTAGTATTTTCTCTTTTAATTTTTTTTAAAAAAAAAAGAATATTTGGGAGGTGAGTAGATGCTACTCTCTAAGGTAACACCACATATGGAAAGTCTAGCTGATTTGACCACTAAATCCTAACTGAGGCACATCTATTTACTTGGTAGTAGCGTATGATAATTTCTCAGAAAAGTGTCTATCCAATTTCTTGAGAATAGAAAAGGGAACATTCATCATGTACCTGACATTGTGCTAAGCACTTTACAAAAATTATCCATTTGATTTTCACAACAACTCTGTGAGTCAGGTGCCATAATTACCCCCATCTTACAGCTGAGGAAATGGAGGCAGGCAGAAATTAAATAATTTGCCTAAGGTTACATAGCTAGTAAGAGCCTGGATCTAAATTTGAACTTGGGTCTTCCTTCTCTAGTCTCAACTCTCTATCCACTGGGTGACGCAGCTGCCTCTATTAGCACTACATATAAACCTATAAAATTAATTTTCAACAATTATTCTCTTTTTGTCTAAAGTTGTTCCTTCCTTTCCTGTTCTATTTAAGGATGGATTTAGTCTCTGTGCCAACGGACGGCTGAAGTTCCAAAGCAGGGAGGATGAAACGAGGGGTATATTGGTCAGAAAGAAAAAAGAAAAACTGCTGAGACGGCACGTCCCTCCAGCTCTACCGAGCAATCCAAATTAAATTTATTTTCTTTCCTGGAGATTACTAATTGTGAGTCTCTCCTTTCAAAGTTTCCACTACCAGGATTATGCTTCTTTCCCCCTAAGTGTGTAATGCTTGGCCCCTTGCCTCCAAGAACTCAGCATTAGGGAAATTGTCCCTGCCTAAACGGCATGTCTCAGCTACTTCTGTGCTCTGTAGATGTCAGTGAGCATGTCGGCGTTTCCCTACATATGTGGTGACACACATCTCACCCTCGGGCTTTCTTCTGCTTCTTTTGACCCTGAAAGAAAGAATGGGAAGGAGGGAGAAGGCAAGGAGAGAAGGGAGAAAGAAAACCCAGAGAGATGGAAATACCTCTTAGACCTGCTTTAAGGCTGGCACCCAAGTGGTATAAAAGGTTTAGAATGTTTCCAGCTCTACATATTCGATGCTCTGGGAGCCTGGCACTGTCTTCAGTTATTTTGATGCTCTTTTTGGAGGCTATTTTCTCTTTTTGAAACAACAGTGAGCAGAGAGAACGAGGAAGAAAGAGGGAAAGCTTCGATCCCCTATCCCCACCTCCCCCTGCTAGTTGAGAGCAGTTGTCTAGGTTTCTGCTCTACTCTCCCTCTGTGGTTATGTTCCTCTCATTTCTATGTCATAACTGGCTTCCAGAGTCTGATGGAGTGGCTTGGCTTGGGGCCCAAACCCTATTCTATCCTGCAAGTGGAGTTTCTTTCTCTAGATAGAGTGTGTTGGGCAGTTTTGTCCTATCCTTGGGCTTTGCTTCTTTAGTGATTTATGCCTTAACCAGAATGAGTCATAGTGGCTTGTTTTATTTTATTTTATTTTTTGTTCCAGGAAAAAATAGCAGAGGGCATCCAACTGCTGTTTCAGAGGATCCTATTCTTTCTGGCTGATGCCAGGAAGAGTCTCAGCCATGGCAAATAGGGTCCATTTGCCTTAGGGCTGTGATTCTGAGGGTAGGGCCACTCAATTCAGTTGTAGGGCAGCCAGGGAGATGGAGACCTGACATGGGATAGGGGAGAGGGTCTCACATTCCTGCAGAGTAGTTCATTCCCTAAAGCCCAAGCCTCTGTTTCCTTTGCTCTGTTTGTGTGGGCAGGGTGACAGAGGTTATTTGTGGCCATCTGCTTACTGTGGAAACAGGATAAATGCAGTCAGAGAAGGGGCTGTTTTAACGAGATTTGAAAATGTAGACCTTCTCCCTTGCCCTATTGCCTATTTTCTTTCTCTTTTTTTCCAATTCTTTATGAGTGTTTATTTTTGTTCAAAATACAAAACTATTAAATCATTTTACTAACCGATTATTTTTAAAAATTTATTAATTTTATAATTATAACTTTTTTGATAGTATATATGCATGGGTAATTTTTTACAACATTATCCCTTGCACTCCCTTCTGTTCTGAATTTTCCCCTCCTTCCCTCCATCCCCTCCCCTAGATGGCAGGCAGTCCCATACATGTTAAATGTGTTATAGTATATCCTAGATACAGTATATGTATGCAGAATCAAATTTCTTGTTGCACAGGAAGAATTAGATTCGGAAGGTAAAGTAACCTGGGAAGAAAACAAAAATACAAACAGTTTGCACTCATTTCCCAGTGTTCCTTCTCTGGGTCCTATTGCCTATCTTCAATGGCAGTGAAATCACTGCATCCTTGAGCTTCATTTCCAGAGTTCAAAGAGGGAGGGAAGGGATAATTTGGAAAAATGAATACAAGGGATAATGTTATAAAAAAATTACTCATGCATATATACTGTCAAAAATTATAAATAAAATTTAAAAAAAAGAAAAAGATCTATGGAATGATTGGGTATGATAAGAGTAATGAGCCAATAATAATAACAAAAATCAATAAAACTTTTTTATTACTTTAAAAAAAAAAAAGAAAGAAACCCTGATTGGGGATTAGGAAACTTCAGTTTTTAATCCTGGCTCTGTCATTGATTGGCTTTGAAACTTTGGGCAAGATACTGCCCCTTTCTGGGAATCAGTTTCTCCATCAGAAACATAGTAGGGACAGGATCAGATGGTAACTATGATCTTTCAAAGTTCTGAGATTGTAATGAATCAGTGATCATGACAAGTTAATTCTGTTCCTTCCTACCCATGTTTTAGATGAGACAATGGCCAAAATGTAGGATGGAGGTAAGACTTTTTTTTTGGAAAGCAATGAGCTACCCATAGGAGAATCTTGGAGAGAACCTTTGACCCTTTTATGGTGAAGGAGAGAATACCAAAGGCTTAACCCTTGACATTTGAACCAGACCCTCAAATGGACAGCTCCCTCTGACAGGTCTATGAAGTCTCCATTGTCTACTTTGGAGATTGTTAAATTTCAAGATGCTACTTGCAGTTTCATTCTGTATTGTTGTTCAGCAGATTTTTAAGAGAATTTCTCCTTCTTACTCAGCTAGTGTGTTCTTAAGTATTCCAAGCCAATTTGACTGCTATACTGGTCACAAAAAGAGGTTATACTTTTTTTTTTTTTTTTTTTTGCTGAGGCAATTGAAGGTAAGTGACTTGCCCAGGGTCACACAGCTAGGAAGTGTTAAGTGTCTGAGAGCAGATTTGAACTCAGGTCCTGACATCAGGGCTGGTACAAGAGGTTATACTTTTGCCTGTTCTTTGCCTCTCTCTCTCTCTCCTTCAATCTAATATGGATAAAAGCTGTGTGGTTCCCTAAAATGCCATTGTGATTATTGGCTTTCATTTATTCTTTCCTCCTCTTGTTTTTCACAGTAAAAGGTAGGATAGAAAATCTTGGGACTACTCACTGCAAAGGTCCTATAACTTCTGAGAAAGGATACCAAAGACAGAGAGGTTAGAAGGTATAGTTAAGGTACAGCTGTTGTTGACCTTGTGACCCGCACAAGTCATCATTGCCCAAGTCCCTTGATACTTGTCCTGTTAATACTACCATTAATAACTCAGACAACTTAGAACCCAGATGACTGAACAGAACAGAACTTTGAATACGGATCCATAGTCAATAGTACAAGCACACAAAATAAACATCATCCTTAGACTCAACTGCCTTAGTGCTCTCTACCCTCAACCACTGAACCATCCCATTTTCATAATAAATATGTTTTTATTATTACCATTTTGTAAAATTATTTTTTCTGTATACATCTATATAAAGGATATTTTCAGAGAGATCCCTGTGAGTTTCTCCCTCCTGAATCCTTTTGTGTCTTTTTGACTGAGACATGAGATTAAATTTGACAAGATAACTTCTTGTCTACATTAACTTCATATTAGCAAGGTTAGGCAGATGAGACCTTTGATATGGTATGGAAGTCACTCTGACAAGATATGAATCAGCCTTGCTTTGAGTATTCATGTCACCTTGGAGATATGATATGATAAAGATTTATTTAGTACGTTTTGTATGCTAGGTATTGTGCTAATGGAGTTAACAATGAAGATAAAAATAAGAAAAAGGAGTTTTCTTCAAGGAGTTTACAGTCTAATCTGAGAAGATAATTCACAAAAGGAAGCTGAAAATGGAGTAGGGTTGTGGGGATTGGGGCAGGGGGTGTGCTGGCAGCAAGTCACATTGAAGAGGGCAGTGGAGTTGAAACCATGCAGAGAAGCTAGTGCAAAATGAGATGGCTGGGATTTGAGATCTCCATAAAGGGAGGAAAGAGAAGTAATATTTTGCTATCTTCCAGTCCTCCAATCAGAAAGACTGAAACAACTGAGCTGCTGAGGTGTGAGTAGCAAAGCTGAAACAGTCTCCATGATGATAAATTTCCTGGTGATGAGTTAATTTTGGATGGAGTTCAAGTGAAGAGAAGACATTCACTGATATTTATTGCCTTGCTAATCCTTCATTGTTTTTTAAAATACTATTTTATTTTCCCATATACATGCAAAGTTAGTTTTCAATATTCACTTTTTTTCTTGAGTTCCAAATTTTTCTCCTCTCTCCCCCTTTACTCCATTCCCAAGACAGCTAGCAATGGATATAAATGCTTCATTGTTTATGAGATTAATACTAGAACTACACTTAATCTCTAAAGATGATGGAAGAAAGATATTTTGAGATACACAGAAAGGAAAGAAGAACTGAGACAGACATAGACACTCATGAGGGGAGTAAATTAAACTTTGGGCATTTCTGGCTCTAGGCTCTATAGTAACTGAATGCTTTTCCATTTTGGAGGGGAATATATCTCAGATTCATTATAGCACTATAAGGCTGGAGGATTATAGAGGTGCTTGGTGATATAGCGCTCATTAAATGATATTGCTTGACGAGCCATATTTTTGGTGGAAAGCCTCTATCAGTTCTGATATATATAGATGGCACACTGGCTCTTATGACTCCTCAGGCTCATCTTTTTGCTAACTTATTAGGTGTCAGAGGTAGTCCTAATGCCTCTGTGAGTTGATAATATCTGGAATAATGTTTTCTTCTTTCCCAGCAAAGATTATTAGTGATGAAGACATAAAGATAATATTCTATATTCATAGCAAAGATCTATAGAATACAGAATAGATATTGGATATAGAAGAAGGGGGGATGTTTCCAGTTAGTAGGACACCAGACTGAGTGATGGGGAGAGGACCTGTTATATTTTACAATTGTTTCCAGGAAGATTTACTGATGTTATGATGCAATTCAATAAACATTTTTTGAGCAAACCCCAGGGAAAGGAGGGTTCGATGGCAATCAGACCCCTGTTTGTATGCTACAAATCATCTCCAACTTTCCCTGCAGCTATTTATATATATATATATATATATATATATATATATATATATATATATATATATATATATATATATAGGAACTATACTGTTTGGGTTAAGTCCAAGGGAAAAAGAATAGTTTTCATAGAACGGCATGTTTTAAGCAAATGGGAGAACCACCAAATTTTGTAGTAGGCAAAAGAATAGTTTAGTTATCTTCTGGTAGAGGGTAGAGTGGGCGTAGGAATCCTGAACCTGCTCTGGATTAACATTAATCTCTCTTAATTGAGGGAGTAAGCCTTATCGGCTGCAAAGTTTGTAGTCTCAGAGAAGGGCCAATAGGAATGATTCATCTGTTACATGTTCACAGTTCATAGAGGAGCATCAGTCCACAGATTGCAGGGAATGGGAAAGTAAGTGATATTGAAATTGAATTTCAACAGTAAATTTTCAAACAGTAAAATTGACAGTAATGTCTAGTACATCAGACATTGGCTCAGCTTCTGTATTATCTGACAGCATTCTAGGTTCTCCAACTCAGTGACCTCTTGGGATGGTAGCTCTAAGATTCTAATATATATTTGACTAGGAGCAGTCTGTTTTCCTAAACTTTATGATTCCTTTCTGTATTGGGCAAAGTAGGCATGAAAATCCATAGTCCGCTTGTGAGAAGACAATCCTCACTATGACAATGAATATCAATCTCCACCAAAAATTGTATGTAGATCAGAATAAATTGGGATGGTTGCTTTGTTGAACATGCTCTTCCAGTTAATAAATCTGTCTCTATTGTCCACTGGAGATCCCTGGGTTAATACTTCAGTAGATTGGTGAGCAATATCATCAGGGTATAGAATCCAGTGATGATGTGATGGAAGCCATGAAGCTAAGGAAATTGGCCTTCATGGAGATAAGGCTTCCTCATTGTTGTATTATACTGGTACTAGCAAAGTCCCCTCTTTTCATGGATCTAGAGATTTCTTGTTGTCTTATTATAAGCCCTTGGAAGTCCATCTCCTCAAAACGGCAGTTCTCCAGACTAATAATATCTGGTATTTTTGAGGACACTGGAGGATAGCTCGGACTAGTTTGTGATAAATGACAGTACCCAGGAATGGACGCCCTGGTCCATCAAGT
Organism: Sminthopsis crassicaudata; assembly: GCF_048593235.1. Taxonomy (NCBI): domain Eukaryota; kingdom Metazoa; phylum Chordata; class Mammalia; order Dasyuromorphia; family Dasyuridae; genus Sminthopsis; species Sminthopsis crassicaudata. The sequence goes on along the minus strand of NC_133618.1, from coordinate 537,103,001 downwards.
CTTGAATTCATGAACATTTGAAAATTAAAGGGATGTTACTGAAATAAAAAAAGAATAAGCCAGTATTCATACAGGTAATATTAGACAGAATGGTTCTTTTCCATTTCTGGACCCTTTCACATTTGAACTTTTGATGCAATAATAAACCATTTCCTATCCATACATTTGATACAGTGAGAATAACAGTGATAATCTTGGAAGTCACATAATTTCTCTGAATGACAAAGATGTCCTAGCTTTCTGTGCAACTGTGTTCACTTGTAAGCAAACCTTCTCTGCTTCTCTTTTGCCTAGCTTTAGAGTAGGGCTGGGGTATGTCCAGCCCATGGGCTCTATAAGGCCTGCAAATGATTTTGGGCCCTGGTGGGGAGAGGTAAAGGGCCAGATGCACTTCATTTTTGGGTGCTTTTTGAAGAATTACTACAAGGCCAATATCCTTGACCTGGAAAAGTAGGTCAGATTGACCAAGACTTTTCCTGGTCCTCCCAGAACAGGTTGATACATAACTGAGCCCTTTATTTTGAGCCAGTTTCTCATCTAATCTCGGTAAACATGTCTTGATAGTTCCTCATATATGGAAATAAAGGTGGGGTTTCAGCATCTCCGTGAGCTCCAGAGGAAATACTTACACATTGTAATGTCCATTATATGGTAGAATGACTTCGGGTGACCTTTGAAGTCAAGGTCATTGTCTCCAGACATACCTGGGACATCTGAGACCATTGTCATAGCTTTGTGACCTCTGGCACCCCCTTCTGGAATCTTGTACTATAGCAGGTGATTGTAATCAATCACCTGTCAGAGGTCCCCTTCTTGGGCAATAATGAGTTGCTTGGGTCATTCAAAACCAGAGATGCTACTGGCATTCTGATATGTGTGGAGGAGGGGGAGAGAAGGGGCATCTGAGGTGCCAGGGAATTTTGTGTGGTTGAGGTAGATTGGTGACAGAGATACCATGGGAATGAGGAATGGGAAATCAGGGTGTTTGGGAAGGGAAAGGACGGAGGAGATTGAAAAGAAGATTGTGGATCAAGAATTGGAGAAGGAGGAGGAGGCGAGAGCTGGAGGCCATAGAGGCCAGCCGTCAGGATCTGGAAAAAGTCACCACAGAATGAGGGGGACAGAGTTCCCGGACCAGAGATCTGTGGCGGGCTCTCGGAGGCTGCCCGTCTAACCCAATCCCTTCATTTCTCAGGTGAGGAAACTGAGACCCAGAGAGAATAATTGACTTTTTCTGAGGTCACCCCGACACTAAGCATCAGAGACATGACTTAAGTGCTGCTCTCTGAGTGTCCAGAGACTGTTCTTCCCACTGAACCATGATGCCTCCAAGAGGATGTGAAAGCAATAGACCAACGACTCTTCCTTCCAGTTTTATGTGAGGGTGGTACGGAGCAGGGTGGCAGCTACTGGTGGAGAGGAGCCCTTGGTACCGGGGAAGCTGTTAAATGATACGATATCTCAGGAGGAATCTGAGCAGCAGTGACTTCCCTGAGATGGAGGGAACATGATGGGAGGAGTGTGTCAGTGGTTTTTTTTTCAACAATTGAGGAGGGTTCCTGAGAAGGGCAGAATGGAAAAGGAGAATGGAGGAGAAGGAGAACTTGGGAGGGCTAGGGATGAAATCAATAGGCTTGAGGAAGTAAGAGGAGTTCTATTGCTGTTAGGTTGTTTCAGTCACATCTGACTCTTTGTGACCCCATTTTGGTTTTTTTGTTTGTTTTCTGGCAAAGATACTAGAGTGCTTTGCCATTTCCTTCTCCAGTTCATTTTTTATAGATGAGGAATTAAGACTAGCAGCATTAAGTGATTTTCCCAGGGTCACACAGCTAGTAAATATCTAAGGCCAGATTTGAACTCATAAAGATGAATCTTCCTGATTCCCAATCCAGTGCTGTATCCACTGAACCCCCCAAGTTTCCCTTTAGGAGAAGTAGGAAGGGGAAAAGGGTTTCTCCTAGTCAGAAAGCAGTTCTAATCACAGGGATTAAAGTAGCAAGATGTAGAAATTTGTAGTTCATGGGGAGTCTCAACCATAGAGAAGCCAAATTGGCTTCAAAGTTCTCTTGGAGATGATTTTCTTAAGTTGATGACAGTGGGAGGGAATTATTTTCTTGACAGGAAACCTATCATCTGTTAAAAACATAGGCAGACGGTTATCAAATGCTCATGCTGTGCAAGAAATTTTGTTTGATTAAAACCACAGGGAAGTTATAAGACCCTGATCTCAAAGAGTAGACTTTGGGGGTAGCTATGGCCATCACTATTCCTCAGATCAAGGGTCTCAACAAGAATAGTCTACCTAGTCAGTCTTGGAGACTCTGGGCTGAGCTAGGGAGTAAATAAGCTAATAGGGTGACCAACAATGGATGGGAAAAATGTTGAGGGAGCATTGTTCTTTCTACTCCATTCTTTCCCCCCATTACATCCAAACTATGAGGAAGAATACACACTCTTCCAAGGCAGCTCATTCCTCTTTATAGATAGCTTTGTCAGGAAATATTTATTTTAAGCTGAAGTCATTTCATCTGTTGCTCCTTATTCTGTCCTCTGGGTCCAAATAGGACAAATCTAAACAGCATTCTACATGATAGCAGCCATGTTCCTCAGGGCTTATTCCTCTCAAATGAAATACTCTCAAATCCTTTAAGGCATTTTAAAAATAATAGCTTTTTATTTTAAAAATACATGCAAAGATGATTTTCAACATTCATCCTCGCAACCTTGTGTTCCACATTTTTGTCTCTCCCTTGCTTCCATTCCCTCCCCTAGATAGCAAATAATAGGTTAAATATGTGCAATTTTAAAAAACATATTTCTACAATTATCATAAGACATTCTTTTTTAAAAAATATTTTTGGCAAATCAATCAATACTTAGTGACTAATCCAGGCTCACCCAGCTAATAAGTGTTAAGTATCCAAGGATGGATTTAAACTCAGGTCCTCCTGACTTCAGGGCAGGTATTCTATTATGTTTTAAAGTATTCTTTTATAGTATGGCCTTTCCTTTTCTCTTCATAATGCAATGGTTTCTGTAAGGCTGTGGGTTTATCTTTAACATTTTGATTTATTATTTATTTTTAGTGTTCCTTTTTTTTAAATTTTGAATTCCAAATTATCTCTCTTGCTCCCATCCCTTCTCCTATCCACCGAGAAAGCAGACAATTATATTTCAATTTTCACTCAGAGTTCATCAGTTCTCTCTCTAGAATGAATAGCAATTATTTTTAATCCTGAATTCTTTAAGATTGCCTGGGACCATTGGTCAGAGCAGCCAAATTTTTCACAGTTGATCATTACAACATTGTTGTTAGTTACTGTGCTTGATGAACTCCTGGTTCTTTTCATTTCACTTTATATCAGTTCTAGATCTTACCATGTTTTTCTGAAAACCCTTCCCCTTTCCCTGGTTATTTCTTATTACACAGTAATACTCCATCACAATCATGTAAGGCTACAGGTTTAAACAATATCTCCTCTGTGAAGCCTTCTCTGATCCCCTAACAACTAAAAAAACAACCTGTTTAGAGGTTTCCACATCATATTTTCCTTTGTGTAAAGGTACCTTTTATTGGGCCCTTTTGGATTGTAAACTTTTTGAAGGAAAAGGCCATGTCTTACACCTTGGTAACCCTAGAACTTAGTACAGTGTCAGGTTGGCTGACTTTTACTTTGGAACATAAATGATCTTCAATATAAATAAAAGCTGGCATTTATATAGCACTCTAAAGTTTGCAAAGCACATTACAGATATTTTTTAATTTGGTCCTCACAAGAACTCTGGGATTATTATTATCACAGGTAAGGAAAACAAGGCTGAGAGAGAGTCACACAGCTAATAAGTGTCTAAAGCAGAAATTAAACTCATTCCTCCTAACTCTAGGCCCATCACCCTATCTATTGGGCTGCCTCTATTTTCTGTTTGAGATGAGCTACTCTCTTGTGTCCGTATCTTCACCTATAGTTAGGCTGCATAAAAGTAAAGTGGGGGTACTTGGAACTTGGGAAATTTAGAATCAATGCTAGCTGCCCTTACACTAGTTCCTTGAGTTTGGCAAATTGATGACTATCTCTCATCCTCAATTTTATCATCTGTATGATGAAAATAAGACCTGTGGGGATCAAATGGGTAATGTTTGTCATGTATTCTACTAACCTAAAAGTGCTACATAAAGTTAGTTATTATTATCATTAAGGAATAAATTTAGATGGTTTCCTTAATTCAGGGTACATGTGGACTGAGGCTGCTCATTCCACATCAGGGTTTGCCCCACAAAATGAGGGCTGAGACTCTGGTGAGGTTTTGTCAAGGACTAAATAGCTGGACAGTTTCTGAAGCAGAAACTGGCCAATATTTCTCTATTGGAAAGTTGGACGGATTACCCTTAGTGTACAATTCCTATTCCTCTAAATTAGTGAGTGTATAGTTAGTGGGCCCCCTTACTAAATCCCATCACCAGGGAGTTGACTACTGCCTGACCAGAATAGTTCTGAGTGACACATGGAATGAGAAAAATGTTGCTTTTGCTGGTGATAAATCTTCTGGATTAAGTTATTTCTCACTTTACTTTCCCCTGAAGTTTATGAACTTCAGACTGAATGAAACTAATAATATTAGATTCAGGCAGACATATCCCAGGCAGCTTCCTGGTTTCATTCCCAGTGTGGAACTGCCTGCCTTCATCATAACAGGGGCTTAAAGTGCAGGGTGGGGGGAATAAGAGGAGGATAGAAAGAGTGAGCTGGGCAAAGCTCTAGCTGTGATGGCCCTACCCATCACTTACTTGAAAATGCCCGCTGTCAGCACTTTTAGAAAGAGCAAGAAGTGTGAAGAGAAGAAGGAAGAGGGAGGGGAGGGAACAGGAAAGAATGAAAGAGTGGGTGGGAAAAGGAATGAGAAGGGATGAGTGAAGAGGAGGATGCTTCTGGACTCTTAAACCAATGGGGAGAGGCAGCCCTGGTAAAATGAATAAAGAGCTGACCTTGAAGTCAGGAAGAACTGAGTTCAAAAGCTTCTCAGACTCTTACTGTCTTACAGCTGTGTGGTCTCAATTTCCTTATCTGAAAAATAGAGATAATGATAGCACTGACATTCCAGGGCTGTTGTGAGGATCAAATGGGATATTATATGTAAAGTGTTTTACAAATATTTGTAATAACATTAATACTATTTGTAAAACATTGAAATGCTATAAAAGCTATTATTGTTATAAATATTATTATATGGATTGCATAATAGCAGAAGCTAGGTTGAACAATGGATAAAGCGCAGAGCGCAGAGTCAGGAAAACCTGAGTTCTTAATCTGGCCTCAGACCCTCACTATCTGTGTGATCATAGGCAAGTCATTTATCCTTAAAATGGGGCTAATAAGAGCATCTACCTCCCAGGTTTGTTATGAGGTTCAATTGAAGAATGGTACACAGTAAGCACTTTAAAATGCTTGTTTCCTTCTTTACTTTCTTCATGAGATTTAGAGCTGGATAAATCATAGGATTTAGATAGAGGGTACCTCAGAGATCATCTAGTCAGATGCTCTTCCACTCCCCCCCCAATTTTACAAGTGAAAATAATAAGCATTAAAGAGATTAAGTTACTTGACCAAGATCACCCAATTAGTAGCAGAAGCAAGCCTCCTTCCTAACTTGAGGCTCTGAGTTGTTTCCATTGAATCATTCCACCTGGATTGTGGAGCTATGTCATGAATAGATGTTTATAGTCTATTCAGAGAAGAACAGTATTTTTCCAGACCGTTTTTTTCCTTGAAGGAAAAAGATACCTGGGAGGCAGCTGCCTTTTAGTTATTTGAAGTTGCATAGGATAAGTATAAAAGGATGAGACCTCTATGGGATGGGTCAGGGATAAAGGATAGGGGAGAATAGGGATTGGAAAAAGAGAGAGTAAAAAAAGAAAAACAAGGAGAGAAGGCCTGAAAAGGGAGGTTAGATTGCAGGATTGGGAATGTGGCTCTTAAATTAGAAGGGATGCTAATTCCAATCCTTTCATTTGACAGATGAAAAAACACCATCAGAGGTCACAAAGTAGTGGGCACAAGAGACAAATTTTGAATCTAGGTCCTCTGACTGTACCCAGCTCTGTTTCTGCTGTATCATGACGCTTCCGACTTCCCAGTTTTGCCCTGCTTTTTGTCCTTTTCTCTAAAGTCTGGTATGGCCCCACCCCAAAAATGGAAGGTTCTTTTAGTGGGTCTAGCTGCCAGTGCTGGCCAGACATATACCCTCTAGCTTGGCTGAAATAACAGCTGGTGTTCTGCCCTGAGAAAAACATATAACTATGGTGGTATTAGTAGCAGGTGGTCCAAGTCCAACTGTCAGCCGA